>NW_026691403.1:0-113567 GCF_020826845.1 Diceros bicornis minor | reverse complement strand
GCCATGGCTTTGTCTTTCCAGGAAAAAATGAGCCCCTGGCCGAAGCAGCAGGCCCAGGCAGAGCCTTGAGCTTGAAGCCCAGTAGGTCTGTGGCCCTCAGGGCCAGAGCAATGCTTTCAAGGCAGGGAAGCGGCCTGCAAGCAGAGTGGGAGTGGGGGAGGGGAGGGAGACAGCTGAAGCCGAGTCCAGAAGGGCGGCGATGGAAGAGCTGCAGCTGGGTCAGAGCCTGGAGGGAGGGCGGGGCCTTCACTGAGGACCCCCCCCCCCCCCCGAGGCCAGCCCTAGGCCCCGGCGGTCGCGCATGCGCCCTTGGCCTGTGCGGTGTGTGGGGGGTTGAACCCAAGCCCGCAGGGCTCCCGGAGCGGCCAGAGAAAGAAGGGCCCATGGAGAGGTAGGCGAGGTGGGCAGGGGGCGCCCCCTTACTCTCCTCAGCTCCCTGAGGGAGAGAGACAGAGACAGAGACAGAGAGAGAGATCCCTGACCTCTGAGTCTCTGCCTCCACCGCTGGCTGGTGCCAACTCACGCGCCATCCCACTTCCAGCCATCACCCCCACGCCTGCCCCGGGCCAGCCCCACCACAGAGAGGCCGGTTGGTTCCTGCTCACCTCTGTGCCGTCCCTTCCCGACCTGACCCCAGTGCAGGGGATAAGCTTCAGACAAGTCTTTCCATGTCCCTCTGCATGACAATAGACTTCCTCCCCTCTCCCATTCCACAGGCCCACCCGGGACATCCACCTTTGTCATTAGCTCAGGAGAGGATGCAAGATGAGAATCTCTGCTATTGTGTGGGGAGACTCAGTTTCCCGGGTTTCCCCCATGGACACATGTTCTTCAGCTGGGTCTGATTTTCTCCAGACAAGCTGTCTTGGGAAGGATTTGGCCAGCCCTAAGAACCTGAAGGGAAAGGGCGTAGGGGGCTTCTCTCTCTGCCCCCGACAGCCCCGAGCTGGGTCGGTCCCTCAGACCCGGCCAGGGCCAGCCCATCCCCCGGCGCCCTTCCCCGGGGCATCCAAGGGCAGGTTCGGCGCCAGCCCCACCCCGCTCGCCACTGCCCGACCATCGTCCTCCCTCGGGGGGCCTGGGCAGGACAGGGACCCGGCTGTGGGAGGCCTCCAGATCTCAGGCCTGGCACACCGTTTACCAGGCTGCTTCCTCCTCTGACGGGGGCCCAGCACACGCCCCAGGAGACTTGGCAGCCGCCCCCAGGGCTCTAGCCTCTGGAACTCGTCCCCTTGGAAGGGGCCTGGCCCAGGTGCCAGGTTCGGCTGGTCGGCCAGCCTCCTTTGGAGAAAGCAGGCAAGCCGAGCCAGGCTTGCAGTGGCCCTGGCGTGACACCTGCCACCTCAGGCAGAGGGTCTCCCGCGTGCCCTCCATGGCGGGTTTCTCCCCGGAGCCGTGGCCTGGGCACTAGGAAGGCCGGGCCTCCCCGACTCCCGGGAGGAGGGGCTAGCCCACTTGCGCCCTGGCCCCCAAAGCCTGCGGTGCCATCTGCCTGTCTCGGCACTTCTGACTCCACAGAGCCTTTCCTACACCTGGGCTGCCTGCCGTGGCTAAGTGCAGGCGTGGGGTGAGGCCATGGCTTTGTCTTTCCAGGAAAAAATGAGCCCCTGGCCGAAGCAGCAGGCCCAGGCAGAGCCTTGAGCTTGAAGCCCAGTAGGTCTGTGGCCCTCAGGGCCAGAGCCATGCTTTCAAGGCAGCGAAGCGGCCTGCAAGCTGAGTGGGAGTGGGGGAGGGGAGGGAGACAGCTGAAGCCGAGTCCAGAAGGGCGGCGATGGAAGAGCTGCAGCTGGGTCAGAGCCTGGAGGGAGGGCGGGGCCTTCACTGAGGACCCCCCGCCCCCCCGAGGCCAGCCCTAGGCCCCGGCGGTCGCGCATGCGCCCTTGGCCTGTGCGGTGTGTGGGGGGTTGAACCCAAGCCCGCAGGGCTCCCGGAGCGGCCAGAGAAAGAAGGGCCCATGGAGAGGTAGGCGAGGTGGGCAGGGGGCGCCCCCTTACTCTCCTCAGCTCCCTGAGGGAGAGAGACAGAGACAGAGACAGAGAGAGAGATCCCTGACCTCTGAGTCTCTGCCTCCACCGCTGGCTGGTGCCAACTCACGCGCCATCCCACTTCCAGCCATCACCCCCACGCCTGCCCCGGGGCCAGCCCCACCACAGAGAGGCCGGTTGGTTCCTGCTCACCTCTGTGCCGTCCCTTCCCGACCTGACCCCAGTGCAGGGGATAAGCTTCAGACAAGTCTTTCCATGTCCCTCTGCATGACAATAGACTTCCTCCCCTCTCCCATTCCACAGGCCCACCCACCCGGGACATCCACCTTTGTCATTAGCTCAGGAGAGGATGCAAGATGAGAATCTCTGCTATTGTGTGGGGAGACTCAGTTTCCCGGGTTTCCCCCATGGACACATGTTCTTCAGCTGGGTCTGATTTTCTCCAGACAAGCTGTCTTGGGAAGGATTTGGCCAGCCCTAAGAACCTGAAGGGAAAGGGCGGAGGGGGGTTCTCTCTCTGCCCCCGACAGCCCTGAGCTGGGTCGGTCCCTCAGACCCGGCCAGGGGCAGCCCATCCCCCGGCGCCCTTCCCCGGGGCATCCAAGGGCAGGCTCGGCGCCAGCCCCACCCCGCTCGCCACTGCCCGACCATCGTCCTCCCTCGGGGGGCCTGGGCAGGACAGGGACCCGGCTGTGGGAGGCCTCCAGATCTCAGGCCTGGCACACCGTTTACCAGGCTGCTTCCTCCTCTGACGGGGGCCCAGCACACGCCCCAGGAGACTTGGCAGCCGCCCCCAGGGCTCTAGCCTCTGGAACTCGTCCCCTTGGAAGGGGCCTGGCCCAGGTGCCAGGTTCGGCTGGTCGGCCAGCCTCCTTTGGAGAAAGCAGGCAAGCCGAGCCAGGCTTGCAGTGGCCCTGGCGTGACACCTGCCACCTCAGGCAGAGGGCCTCCCGCGTGCCCTCCATGGCGGGTTTCTCCCCGGAGCCGTGGCCTGGGCACTAGGAAGGCCGGGCCTCCCCGACTCCCGGGAGGAGGGGCTAGCCCACTTGCGCCCTGGCCCCCAAAGCCTGCGGTGCCATCTGCCTGTCTCGGCACTTCTGACTCCACAGAGCCTTTCCTACACCTGGGCTGCCTGCCGTGGCAAAGTGCAGGCGTGGGGTGAGGCCATGGCTTTGTCTTTCCAGGAAAAAATGAGCCCCTGGCCGAAGCAGCAGGCCCAGGCAGAGCCTTGAGCTTGAAGCCCAGTAGGTCTGTGGCCCTCAGGGCCAGAGCCATGCTTTCAAGGCAGGGAAGCGGCCTGCAAGCTGAGTGGGAGTGGGGGAGGGGAGGCAGACAGCTGAAGCCGAGTCCAGAAGGGCGGCGATGGAAGAGCTGCAGCTGGGTCAGAGCCTGGAGGGAGGGCGGGGCCTTCACTGAGGACCCCCCGCCCCCCCGAGGCCAGCCCTAGGCCCCGGCGGTCGCGCATGCGCCCTTGGCCTGTGCGGTGTGTGGGGGGTTGAACCCAAGCCCGCAGGGCTCCCGGAGCGGCCAGAGAAAGAAGGGCCCATGGAGAGGTAGGCGAGGTGGGCAGGGGGCGCCCCCTTACTCTCCTCAGCTCCCTGAGGGAGAGAGACAGAGACAGAGACAGAGAGAGAGATCCCTGACCTCTGAGTCTCTGCCTCCACCGCTGGCTGGTGCCAACTCACGCGCCATCCCACTTCCAGCCATCACCCCCACGCCTGCCCCGGGGCCAGCCCCACCACAGAGAGGCCGGTTGGTTCCTGCTCACCTCTGTGCCGTCCCTTCCCGACCTGACCCCAGTGCAGGGGATAAGCTTCAGACAAGTCTTTCCATGTCCCTCTGCATGACAATAGACTTCCTCCCCTCTCCCATTCCACAGGCCCACCCACCCGGGACATCCACCTTTGTCATTAGCTCAGGAGAGGATGCAAGATGAGAATCTCTGCTATTGTGTGGGGAGACTCAGTTTCCCGGGTTTCCCCCATGGACACATGTTCTTCAGCTGGGTCTGATTTTCTCCAGACAAGCTGTCTTGGGAAGGATTTGGCCAGCCCTAAGAACCTGAAGGGAAAGGGCGGAGGGGGGTTCTCTCTCTGCCCCCGACAGCCCTGAGCTGGGTCGGTCCCTCAGACCCGGCCAGGGGCAGCCCATCCCCCGGCGCCCTTCCCCGGGGCATCCAAGGGCAGGCTCGGCGCCAGCCCCACCCCGCTCGCCACTGCCCGACCATCGTCCTCCCTCGGGGGGCCTGGGCAGGACAGGGACCCGGCTGTGGGAGGCCTCCAGATCTCAGGCCTGGCACACCGTTTACCAGGCTGCTTCCTCCTCTGACGGGGGCCCAGCACACGCCCCAGGAGACTTGGCAGCCGCCCCCAGGGCTCTAGCCTCTGGAACTCGTCCCCTTGGAAGGGGCCTGGCCCAGGTGCCAGGTTCGGCTGGTCGGCCAGCCTCCTTTGGAGAAAGCAGGCAAGCCGAGCCAGGCTTGCAGTGGCCCTGGCGTGACACCTGCCACCTCAGGCAGAGGGCCTCCCGCGTGCCCTCCATGGCGGGTTTCTCCCCGGAGCCGTGGCCTGGGCACTAGGAAGGCCGGGCCTCCCCGACTCCCGGGAGGAGGGGCTAGCCCACTTGCGCCCTGGCCCCCAAAGCCTGCGGTGCCATCTGCCTGTCTCGGCACTTCTGACTCCACAGAGCCTTTCCTACACCTGGGCTGCCTGCCGTGGCAAAGTGCAGGCGTGGGGTGAGGCCATGGCTTTGTCTTTCCAGGAAAAAATGAGCCCCTGGCCGAAGCAGCAGGCCCAGGCAGAGCCTTGAGCTTGAAGCCCAGTAGGTCTGTGGCCCTCAGGGCCAGAGCAATGCTTTCAAGGCAGGGAAGCGGCCTGCAAGCTGAGTGGGAGTGGGGGAGGGGAGGGAGACAGCTGAAGCCGAGTCCAGAAGGGCGGCGATGGAAGAGCTGCAGCTGGGTCAGAGCCTGGAGGGAGGGCGGGGCCTTCACTGAGGACCCCCCGCCCCCCCGAGGCCAGCCCTAGGCCCCGGCGGTCGCGCATGCGCCCTTGGCCTGTGCGGTGTGTGGGGGGTTGAACCCAAGCCCGCAGGGCTCCCGGAGCGGCCAGAGAAAGAAGGGCCCATGGAGAGGTAGGCGAGGTGGGCAGGTGGCGCCCCCTTACTCTCCTCAGCTCCCTGAGGGAGAGAGACAGAGACAGAGACAGAGAGAGAGATCCCTGACCTCTGAGTCTCTGCCTCCACCGCTGGCTGGTGCCAACTCACGCGCCATCCCACTTCCAGCCATCACCCCCACGCCTGCCCCGGGGCCAGCCCCACCACAGAGAGGCCGGTTGGTTCCTGCTCACCTCTGTGCCGTCCCTTCCCGACCTGACCCCAGTGCAGGGGATAAGCTTCAGACAAGTCTTTCCATGTCCCTCTGCATGACAATAGACTTCCTCCCCTCTCCCATTCCACAGGCCCACCCACCCGGGACATCCACCTTTGTCATTAGCTCAGGAGAGGATGCAAGATGAGAATCTCTGCTATTGTGTGGGGAGACTCAGTTTCCCGGGTTTCCCCCATGGACACATGTTCTTCAGCTGGGTCTGATTTTCTCCAGACAAGCTGTCTTGGGAAGGATTTGGCCAGCCCTAAGAACCTGAAGGGAAAGGGCGGAGGGGGGTTCTCTCTCTGCCCCCGACAGCCCTGAGCTGGGTCGGTCCCTCAGACCCGGCCAGGGGCAGCCCATCCCCCGGCGCCCTTCCCCGGGGCATCCAAGGGCAGGCTCGGCGCCAGCCCCACCCCGCTCGCCACTGCCCGACCATCGTCCTCCCTCGGGGGGCCTGGGCAGGACAGGGACCCGGCTGTGGGAGGCCTCCAGATCTCAGGCCTGGCACACCGTTTACCAGGCTGCTTCCTCCTCTGACGGGGGCCCAGCACACGCCCCAGGAGACTTGGCAGCCGCCCCCAGGGCTCTAGCCTCTGGAACTCGTCCCCTTGGAAGGGGCCTGGCCCAGGTGCCAGGTTCGGCTGGTCGGCCAGCCTCCTTTGGAGAAAGCAGGCAAGCCGAGCCAGGCTTGCAGTGGCCCTGGCGTGACACCTGCCACCTCAGGCAGAGGGCCTCCCGCGTGCCCTCCATGGCGGGTTTCTCCCCGGAGCCGTGGCCTGGGCACTAGGAAGGCCGGGCCTCCCCGACTCCCGGGAGGAGGGGCTAGCCCACTTGCGCCCTGGCCCCCAAAGCCTGCGGTGCCATCTGCCTGTCTCGGCACTTCTGACTCCACAGAGCCTTTCCTACACCTGGGCTGCCTGCCGTGGCAAAGTGCAGGCGTGGGGTGAGGCCATGGCTTTGTCTTTCCAGGAAAAAATGAGCCCCTGGCCGAAGCAGCAGGCCCAGGCAGAGCCTTGAGCTTGAAGCCCAGTAGGTCTGTGGCCCTCAGGGCCAGAGCAATGCTTTCAAGGCAGGGAAGCGGCCTGCAAGCTGAGTGGGAGTGGGGGAGGGGAGGGAGACAGCTGAAGCCGAGTCCAGAAGGGCGGCGATGGAAGAGCTGCAGCTGGGTCAGAGCCTGGAGGGAGGGCGGGGCCTTCACTGAGGACCCCCCGCCCCCCCGAGGCCAGCCCTAGGCCCCGGCGGTCGCGCATGCGCCCTTGGCCTGTGCGGTGTGTGGGGGGTTGAACCCAAGCCCGCAGGGCTCCCGGAGCGGCCAGAGAAAGAAGGGCCCATGGAGAGGTAGGCGAGGTGGGCAGGTGGCGCCCCCTTACTCTCCTCAGCTCCCTGAGGGAGAGAGACAGAGACAGAGACAGAGAGAGAGATCCCTGACCTCTGAGTCTCTGCCTCCACCGCTGGCTGGTGCCAACTCACGCGCCATCCCACTTCCAGCCATCACCCCCACGCCTGCCCCGGGGCCAGCCCCACCACAGAGAGGCCGGTTGGTTCCTGCTCACCTCTGTGCCGTCCCTTCCCGACCTGACCCCAGTGCAGGGGATAAGCTTCAGACAAGTCTTTCCATGTCCCTCTGCATGACAATAGACTTCCTCCCCTCTCCCATTCCACAGGCCCACCCACCCGGGACATCCACCTTTGTCATTAGCTCAGGAGAGGATGCAAGATGAGAATCTCTGCTATTGTGTGGGGAGACTCAGTTTCCCGGGTTTCCCCCATGGACACATGTTCTTCAGCTGGGTCTGATTTTCTCCAGACAAGCTGTCTTGGGAAGGATTTGGCCAGCCCTAAGAACCTGAAGGGAAAGGGCGGAGGGGGGTTCTCTCTCTGCCCCCGACAGCCCTGAGCTGGGTCGGTCCCTCAGACCCGGCCAGGGGCAGCCCATCCCCCGGCGCCCTTCCCCGGGGCATCCAAGGGCAGGCTCGGCGCCAGCCCCACCCCGCTCGCCACTGCCCGACCATCGTCCTCCCTCGGGGGGCCTGGGCAGGACAGGGACCCGGCTGTGGGAGGCCTCCAGATCTCAGGCCTGGCACACCGTTTACCAGGCTGCTTCCTCCTCTGACGGGGGCCCAGCACACGCCCCAGGAGACTTGGCAGCCGCCCCCAGGGCTCTAGCCTCTGGAACTCGTCCCCTTGGAAGGGGCCTGGCCCAGGTGCCAGGTTCGGCTGGTCGGCCAGCCTCCTTTGGAGAAAGCAGGCAAGCCGAGCCAGGCTTGCAGTGGCCCTGGCGTGACACCTGCCACCTCAGGCAGAGGGCCTCCCGCGTGCCCTCCATGGCGGGTTTCTCCCCGGAGCCGTGGCCTGGGCACTAGGAAGGCCGGGCCTCCCCGACTCCCGGGAGGAGGGGCTAGCCCACTTGCGCCCTGGCCCCCAAAGCCTGCGGTGCCATCTGCCTGTCTCGGCACTTCTGACTCCACAGAGCCTTTCCTACACCTGGGCTGCCTGCCGTGGCAAAGTGCAGGCGTGGGGTGAGGCCATGGCTTTGTCTTTCCAGGAAAAAATGAGCCCCTGGCCGAAGCAGCAGGCCCAGGCAGAGCCTTGAGCTTGAAGCCCAGTAGGTCTGTGGCCCTCAGGGCCAGAGCAATGCTTTCAAGGCAGGGAAGCGGCCTGCAAGCTGAGTGGGAGTGGGGGAGGGGAGGGAGACAGCTGAAGCCGAGTCCAGAAGGGCGGCGATGGAAGAGCTGCAGCTGGGTCAGAGCCTGGAGGGAGGGCGGGGCCTTCACTGAGGACCCCCCGCCCCCCCGAGGCCAGCCCTAGGCCCCGGCGGTCGCGCATGCGCCCTTGGCCTGTGCGGTGTGTGGGGGGTTGAACCCAAGCCCGCAGGGCTCCCGGAGCGGCCAGAGAAAGAAGGGCCCATGGAGAGGTAGGCGAGGTGGGCAGGTGGCGCCCCCTTACTCTCCTCAGCTCCCTGAGGGAGAGAGACAGAGACAGAGACAGAGAGAGAGATCCCTGACCTCTGAGTCTCTGCCTCCACCGCTGGCTGGTGCCAACTCACGCGCCATCCCACTTCCAGCCATCACCCCCACGCCTGCCCCGGGGCCAGCCCCACCACAGAGAGGCCGGTTGGTTCCTGCTCACCTCTGTGCCGTCCCTTCCCGACCTGACCCCAGTGCAGGGGATAAGCTTCAGACAAGTCTTTCCATGTCCCTCTGCATGACAATAGACTTCCTCCCCTCTCCCATTCCACAGGCCCACCCACCCGGGACATCCACCTTTGTCATTAGCTCAGGAGAGGATGCAAGATGAGAATCTCTGCTATTGTGTGGGGAGACTCAGTTTCCCGGGTTTCCCCCATGGACACATGTTCTTCAGCTGGGTCTGATTTTCTCCAGACAAGCTGTCTTGGGAAGGATTTGGCCAGCCCTAAGAACCTGAAGGGAAAGGGCGGAGGGGGGTTCTCTCTCTGCCCCCGACAGCCCTGAGCTGGGTCGGTCCCTCAGACCCGGCCAGGGGCAGCCCATCCCCCGGCGCCCTTCCCCGGGGCATCCAAGGGCAGGCTCGGCGCCAGCCCCACCCCGCTCGCCACTGCCCGACCATCGTCCTCCCTCGGGGGGCCTGGGCAGGACAGGGACCCGGCTGTGGGAGGCCTCCAGATCTCAGGCCTGGCACACCGTTTACCAGGCTGCTTCCTCCTCTGACGGGGGCCCAGCACACGCCCCAGGAGACTTGGCAGCCGCCCCCAGGGCTCTAGCCTCTGGAACTCGTCCCCTTGGAAGGGGCCTGGCCCAGGTGCCAGGTTCGGCTGGTCGGCCAGCCTCCTTTGGAGAAAGCAGGCAAGCCGAGCCAGGCTTGCAGTGGCCCTGGCGTGACACCTGCCACCTCAGGCAGAGGGCCTCCCGCGTGCCCTCCATGGCGGGTTTCTCCCCGGAGCCGTGGCCTGGGCACTAGGAAGGCCGGGCCTCCCCGACTCCCGGGAGGAGGGGCTAGCCCACTTGCGCCCTGGCCCCCAAAGCCTGCGGTGCCATCTGCCTGTCTCGGCACTTCTGACTCCACAGAGCCTTTCCTACACCTGGGCTGCCTGCCGTGGCAAAGTGCAGGCGTGGGGTGAGGCCATGGCTTTGTCTTTCCAGGAAAAAATGAGCCCCTGGCCGAAGCAGCAGGCCCAGGCAGAGCCTTGAGCTTGAAGCCCAGTAGGTCTGTGGCCCTCAGGGCCAGAGCCATGCTTTCAAGGCAGGGAAGCGGCCTGCAAGCTGAGTGGGAGTGGGGGAGGGGAGGCAGACAGCTGAAGCCGAGTCCAGAAGGGCGGCGATGGAAGAGCTGCAGCTGGGTCAGAGCCTGGAGGGAGGGCGGGGCCTTCACTGAGGACCCCCCGCCCCCCCGAGGCCAGCCCTAGGCCCCGGCGGTCGCGCATGCGCCCTTGGCCTGTGCGGTGTGTGGGGGGTTGAACCCAAGCCCGCAGGGCTCCCGGAGCGGCCAGAGAAAGAAGGGCCCATGGAGAGGTAGGCGAGGTGGGCAGGGGGCGCCCCCTTACTCTCCTCAGCTCCCTGAGGGAGAGAGACAGAGACAGAGACAGAGAGAGAGATCCCTGACCTCTGAGTCTCTGCCTCCACCGCTGGCTGGTGCCAACTCACGCGCCATCCCACTTCCAGCCATCACCCCCACGCCTGCCCCGGGGCCAGCCCCACCACAGAGAGGCCGGTTGGTTCCTGCTCACCTCTGTGCCGTCCCTTCCCGACCTGACCCCAGTGCAGGGGATAAGCTTCAGACAAGTCTTTCCATGTCCCTCTGCATGACAATAGACTTCCTCCCCTCTCCCATTCCACAGGCCCACCCACCCGGGACATCCACCTTTGTCATTAGCTCAGGAGAGGATGCAAGATGAGAATCTCTGCTATTGTGTGGGGAGACTCAGTTTCCCGGGTTTCCCCCATGGACACATGTTCTTCAGCTGGGTCTGATTTTCTCCAGACAAGCTGTCTTGGGAAGGATTTGGCCAGCCCTAAGAACCTGAAGGGAAAGGGCGGAGGGGGGTTCTCTCTCTGCCCCCGACAGCCCTGAGCTGGGTCGGTCCCTCAGACCCGGCCAGGGGCAGCCCATCCCCCGGCGCCCTTCCCCGGGGCATCCAAGGGCAGGCTCGGCGCCAGCCCCACCCCGCTCGCCACTGCCCGACCATCGTCCTCCCTCGGGGGGCCTGGGCAGGACAGGGACCCGGCTGTGGGAGGCCTCCAGATCTCAGGCCTGGCACACCGTTTACCAGGCTGCTTCCTCCTCTGACGGGGGCCCAGCACACGCCCCAGGAGACTTGGCAGCCGCCCCCAGGGCTCTAGCCTCTGGAACTCGTCCCCTTGGAAGGGGCCTGGCCCAGGTGCCAGGTTCGGCTGGTCGGCCAGCCTCCTTTGGAGAAAGCAGGCAAGCCGAGCCAGGCTTGCAGTGGCCCTGGCGTGACACCTGCCACCTCAGGCAGAGGGCCTCCCGCGTGCCCTCCATGGCGGGTTTCTCCCCGGAGCCGTGGCCTGGGCACTAGGAAGGCCGGGCCTCCCCGACTCCCGGGAGGAGGGGCTAGCCCACTTGCGCCCTGGCCCCCAAAGCCTGCGGTGCCATCTGCCTGTCTCGGCACTTCTGACTCCACAGAGCCTTTCCTACACCTGGGCTGCCTGCCGTGGCAAAGTGCAGGCGTGGGGTGAGGCCATGGCTTTGTCTTTCCAGGAAAAAATGAGCCCCTGGCCGAAGCAGCAGGCCCAGGCAGAGCCTTGAGCTTGAAGCCCAGTAGGTCTGTGGCCCTCAGGGCCAGAGCAATGCTTTCAAGGCAGGGAAGCGGCCTGCAAGCTGAGTGGGAGTGGGGGAGGGGAGGGAGACAGCTGAAGCCGAGTCCAGAAGGGCGGCGATGGAAGAGCTGCAGCTGGGTCAGAGCCTGGAGGGAGGGCGGGGCCTTCACTGAGGACCCCCCCCCCCCAGGCCAGCCCTAGGCCCCGGCGGTCGCGCATGCGCCCTTGGCCTGTGCGGTGTGTGGGGGGTTGAACCCAAGCCCGCAGGGCTCCCGGAGCGGCCAGAGAAAGAAGGGCCCATGGAGAGGTAGGCGAGGTGGGCAGGGGGCGCCCCCTTACTCTCCTCAGCTCCCTGAGGGAGAGAGACAGAGACAGAGACAGAGAGAGAGATCCCTGACCTCTGAGTCTCTGCCTCCACCGCTGGCTGGTGCCAACTCACGCGCCATCCCACTTCCAGCCATCACCCCCACGCCTGCCCCGGGGCCAGCCCCACCACAGAGAGGCCGGTTGGTTCCTGCTCACCTCTGTGCCGTCCCTTCCCGACCTGACCCCAGTGCAGGGGATAAGCTTCAGACAAGTCTTTCCATGTCCCTCTGCATGACAATAGACTTCCTCCCCTCTCCCATTCCACAGGCCCACCCACCCGGGACATCCACCTTTGTCATTAGCTCAGGAGAGGATGCAAGATGAGAATCTCTGCTATTGTGTGGGGAGACTCAGTTTCCCGGGTTTCCCCCATGGACACATGTTCTTCAGCTGGGTCTGATTTTCTCCAGACAAGCTGTCTTGGGAAGGATTTGGCCAGCCCTAAGAACCTGAAGGGAAAGGGCGGAGGGGGGTTCTCTCTCTGCCCCCGACAGCCCTGAGCTGGGTCGGTCCCTCAGACCCGGCCAGGGGCAGCCCATCCCCCGGCGCCCTTCCCCGGGGCATCCAAGGGCAGGCTCGGCGCCAGCCCCACCCCGCTCGCCACTGCCCGACCATCGTCCTCCCTCGGGGGGCCTGGGCAGGACAGGGACCCGGCTGTGGGAGGCCTCCAGATCTCAGGCCTGGCACACCGTTTACCAGGCTGCTTCCTCCTCTGACGGGGGCCCAGCACACGCCCCAGGAGACTTGGCAGCCGCCCCCAGGGCTCTAGCCTCTGGAACTCGTCCCCTTGGAAGGGGCCTGGCCCAGGTGCCAGGTTCGGCTGGTCGGCCAGCCTCCTTTGGAGAAAGCAGGCAAGCCGAGCCAGGCTTGCAGTGGCCCTGGCGTGACACCTGCCACCTCAGGCAGAGGGCCTCCCGCGTGCCCTCCATGGCGGGTTTCTCCCCGGAGCCGTGGCCTGGGCACTAGGAAGGCCGGGCCTCCCCGACTCCCGGGAGGAGGGGCTAGCCCACTTGCGCCCTGGCCCCCAAAGCCTGCGGTGCCATCTGCCTGTCTCGGCACTTCTGACTCCACAGAGCCTTTCCTACACCTGGGCTGCCTGCCGTGGCAAAGTGCAGGCGTGGGGTGAGGCCATGGCTTTGTCTTTCCAGGAAAAAATGAGCCCCTGGCCGAAGCAGCAGGCCCAGGCAGAGCCTTGAGCTTGAAGCCCAGTAGGTCTGTGGCCCTCAGGGCCAGAGCCATGCTTTCAAGGCAGGGAAGCGGCCTGCAAGCTGAGTGGGAGTGGGGGAGGGGAGGCAGACAGCTGAAGCCGAGTCCAGAAGGGCGGCGATGGAAGAGCTGCAGCTGGGTCAGAGCCTGGAGGGAGGGCGGGGCCTTCACTGAGGACCCCCCGCCCCCCCGAGGCCAGCCCTAGGCCCCGGCGGTCGCGCATGCGCCCTTGGCCTGTGCGGTGTGTGGGGGGTTGAACCCAAGCCCACAGGGCTCCCGGAGCGGCCAGAGAAAGAAGGGCCCATGGAGAGGTAGGCGAGGTGGGCAGGGGGCGCCCCCTTACTCTCCTCAGCTCCCTGAGGGAGAGAGACAGAGACAGAGACAGAGACAGAGATCCCTGACCTCTGAGTCTCTGCCTCCACCGCTGGCTGGTGCCAACTCACGCGCCATCCCACTTCCAGCCATCACCCCCACGCCTGCCCCGGGGCCAGCCCCACCACAGAGAGGCCGGTTGGTTCCTGCTCACCTCTGTGCCGTCCCTTCCCGACCTGACCCCAGTGCAGGGGATAAGCTTCAGACAAGTCTTTCCATGTCCCTCTGCATGACAATAGACTTCCTCCCCTCTCCCATTCCACAGGCCCACCCACCCGGGACATCCACCTTTGTCATTAGCTCAGGAGAGGATGCAAGATGAGAATCTCTGCTATTGTGTGGGGAGACTCAGTTTCCCGGGTTTCCCCCATGGACACATGTTCTTCAGCTGGGTCTGATTTTCTCCAGACAAGCTGTCTTGGGAAGGATTTGGCCAGCCCTAAGAACCTGAAGGGAAAGGGCGGAGGGGGGTTCTCTCTCTGCCCCCGACAGCCCCGAGCTGGGTCGGTCCCTCAGACCCGGCCAGGGGCAGCCCATCCCCCGGCGCCCTTCCCCGGGGCATCCAAGGGCAGGCTCGGCGCCAGCCCCACCCCGCTCGCCACTGCCCGACCATCGTCCTCCCTCGGGGGGCCTGGGCAGGACAGGGACCCGGCTGTGGGAGGCCTCCAGATCTCAGGCCTGGCACACCGTTTACCAGGCTGCTTCCTCCTCTGACGGGGGCCCAGCACACGCCCCAGGAGACTTGGCAGCCGCCCCCAGGGCTCTATCCTCTGGAACTCGTCCCCTTGGAAGGGGCCTGGCCCAGGTGCCAGGCTCGGCTGGTCGGCCAGCCTCCTTTGGAGAAAGCAGGCAAGCCGAGCCAGGCTTGCAGTGGCCCTGGCGTGACACCTGCCACCTCAGGCAGAGGGCCTCCCGCGTGCCCTCCATGGCGGGTTTCTCCCCGGAGCCGTGGCCTGGGCACTAGGAAGGCCGGGCCTCCCCGACTCCCGGGAGGAGGGGCTAGCCCACTTGCGCCCTGGCCCCCAAACCCTCTGGTGCCATCTGCCTGTCTCGGCACTTCTGACTCCACAGAGCCTTTCCTACATCTGGGCTGCCTGCCGTGGCAAAGTGCAGGCGTGGGGTGAGGCCATGGCTTTGTCTTTCCAGGAAAAAATGAGCCCCTGGCCGAAGCAGCAGGCCCAGGCAGAGCCTTGAGCTTGAAGCCCAGTAGGTCTGTGGCCCTCAGGGCCAGAGCCATGCTTTCAAGGCAGGGAAGCGGCCTGCAAGCTGAGTGGGAGTGGGGGAGGGGAGGGAGACAGCTGAAGCCGAGTCCAGAAGGGCGGCGATGGAAGAGCTGCAGCTGGCGCATGCGCCCTTGGCCTGTGCGGTGTGTGGGGGGTTGAACCCAAGCCCGCAGGGCTCCCGGAGCGGCCAGAGAAAGAAGGGCCCATGGAGAGGTAGGCGAGGTGGGCAGGGGGCGCCACCTTACTCTCCTCAGCTCCCTGAGGGAGAGAGACAGAGACAGAGAGAGAGATCCCTGACCTCTGAGTCTCTGCCTCCACCGCTGGCTGGTGCCAACTCACGCGCCATCCCACTTCCAGCCATCACCCCCACGCCTGCCCCGGGGCCAGCCCCAGCACAGAGAGGCCGGTTGGTTCCTGCTCACCTCTGTGCCGTCCCTTCCCGACCTGACCCCAGTGCAGGGGATAAGCTTCAGACAAGTCTTTCCATGTCCCTCTGCATGACAATAGACTTCCTCCCCTCTCCCATTCCACAGGCCCACCCGGGACATCCACCTTTGTCATTAGCTCAGGAGAGGATGCAAGATGAGAATCTCTGCTATTGTGTGGGGAGACTCAGTTTCCCGGGTTTCCCCCATGGACACATGTTCTTCAGCTGGGTCTGATTTTCTCCAGACAAGCTGTCTTGGGAAGGATTTGGCCAGCCCTAAGAACCTGAAGGGAAAGGGCGGAGGGGGGTTCTCTCTCTGCCCCCGACAGCCCCGAGCTGGGTCGGTCCCTCAGACCCGGCCAGGGGCAGCCCATCCCCCGGCGCCCTTCCCCGGGGCATCCAAGGGCAGGCTCGGCGGCAGCCCCACCCCGCTCGCCACTGCCCGACCATCGTCCTCCCTCGGGGGGCCTGGGCAGGACAGGGACCCGGCTGTGGGAGGCCTCCAGATCTCAGGCCTGGCACACCATTTACCAGGCTGCTTCCTCCACTGACAGGGGCCCAGCACATGCCCCAGGAGACTTGGCAGCCGCCCCCAGGGCTCTAGCCTCTGGAACTCGTCCCCTTGGAAGGGGCCTGGCCCAGGTGCCAGGCTCGGCTGGTCGGCCAGCCTCCTTTGGAGAAAGCAGGCAAGCCGAGCCAGGCTTGCAGTGGCCCTGGCGTGACACCTGCCACCTCAGGCAGAGGGCCTCCCGCGTGCCCTCCATGGCGGGTTTCTCCCCGGAGCCGTGGCCTGGGCAGTAGGAAGGCCGGGCCTCCCCGACTCCCGGGAGGAGGGGCTAGCCCACTTGCGCCCTGGCCCCCAAACCCTCTGGTGCCATCTGCCTGTCTCGGCACTTCTGACTCCACAGAGCCTTTCCTACATCTGGGCTGCCTGCCGTGGCAAAGTGCAGGTGTGGGGTGAGGCCATGGCTTTGTCTTTCCAGGAAAAAATGAGCCCCTGGCCGAAGCAGCAGGCCCAGGCAGAGCCTTGAGCTTGAAGCCCAGTAGGTCTGTGGCCCTCAGGGCCAGAGCCATGCTTTCAAGGCAGGGAAGCGGCCTGCAAGCTGAGTGGGAGTGGGGGAGGGGAGGGAGACAGCTGAAGCCGAGTCCAGAAGGGCGGCGATGGAAGAGCTGCAGCTGGCGCATGCGCCCTTGGCCTGTGCGGTGTGTGGGGGGTTGAACCCAAGCCCGCAGGGCTCCCGGAGCGGCCAGAGAAAGAAGGGCCCATGGAGAGGTAGGCGAGGTGGGCAGGGGGCGCCACCTTACTCTCCTCAGCTCCCTGAGGGAGAGAGACAGAGACAGAGAGAGAGATCCCTGACCTCTGAGTCTCTGCCTCCACCGCTGGCTGGTGCCAACTCACGCGCCATCCCACTTCCAGCCATCACCCCCACGCCTGCCCCGGGGCCAGCCCCACCACAGAGAGGCCGGTTGGTTCCTGCTCACCTCTGTGCCGTCCCTTCCCGACCTGACCCCAGTGCAGGGGATAAGCTTCAGACAAGTCTTTCCATGTCCCTCTGCATGACAATAGACTTCCTCCCCTCTCCCATTCCACAGGCCCACCCGGGACATCCACCTTTGTCATTAGCTCAGGAGAGGATGCAAGATGAGAATCTCTGCTATTGTGTGGGGAGACTCAGTTTCCCGGGTTTCCCCCATGGACACATGTTCTTCAGCTGGGTCTGATTTTCTCCAGACAAGCTGTCTTGGGAAGGATTTGGCCAGCCCTAAGAACCTGAAGGGAAAGGGCGGAGGGGGGTTCTCTCTCTGCCCCCGACAGCCCCGAGCTGGGTCGGTCCCTCAGACCCGGCCAGGGGCAGCCCATCCCCCGGCGCCCTTCCCCGGGGCATCCAAGGGCAGGCTCGGCGGCAGCCCCACCCCGCTCGCCACTGCCCGACCATCGTCCTCCCTCGGGGGGCCTGGGCAGGACAGGGACCCGGCTGTGGGAGGCCTCCAGATCTCAGGCCTGGCACACCATTTACCAGGCTGCTTCCTCCACTGACAGGGGCCCAGCACATGCCCCAGGAGACTTGGCAGCCGCCCCCAGGGCTCTAGCCTCTGGAACTCGTCCCCTTGGAAGGGGCCTGGCCCAGGTGCCAGGCTCGGCTGGTCGGCCAGCCTCCTTTGGAGAAAGCAGGCAAGCCGAGCCAGGCTTGCAGTGGCCCTGGCGTGACACCTGCCACCTCAGGCAGAGGGCCTCCCGCGTGCCCTCCATGGCGGGTTTCTCCCCGGAGCCGTGGCCTGGGCAGTAGGAAGGCCGGGCCTCCCCGACTCCCGGGAGGAGGGGCTAGCCCACTTGCGCCCTGGCCCCCAAACCCTCTGGTGCCATCTGCCTGTCTCGGCACTTCTGACTCCACAGAGCCTTTCCTACATCTGGGCTGCCTGCCGTGGCAAAGTGCAGGTGTGGGGTGAGGCCATGGCTTTGTCTTTCCAGGAAAAAATGAGCCCCTGGCCGAAGCAGCAGGCCCAGGCAGAGCCTTGAGCTTGAAGCCCAGTAGGTCTGTGGCCCTCAGGGCCAGAGCCATGCTTTCAAGGCAGGGAAGCGGCCTGCAAGCTGAGTGGGAGTGGGGGAGGGGAGGGAGACAGCTGAAGCCGAGTCCAGAAGGGCGGCGATGGAAGAGCTGCAGCTGGGTCAGAGCCTGGAGGGAGGGCGGGGCCTTCACTGAGGACCCCCCCCCCCCCCCCCCGAGGCCAGCCCTAGGCCCCGGCGGTCGCGCATGCGCCCTTGGCCTGTGCGGTGTGTGGGGGGTTGAACCCAAGCCCGCAGGGCTCCCGGAGCGGCCAGAGAAAGAAGGGCCCATGGAGAGGTAGGCGAGGTGGGCAGGGGGCGCCACCTTACTCTCCTCAGCTCCCTGAGGGAGAGAGACAGAGACAGAGACAGAGAGAGAGATCCCTGACCTCTGAGTCTCTGCCTCCACCGCTGGCTGGTGCCAACTCACGCGCCATCCCACTTCCAGCCATCACCACCACGCCTGCCCCGGGGCCAGCCCCACCACAGAGAGGCCGGTTGGTTCCTGCTCACCTCTGTGCCGTCCCTTCCCGACCTGACCCCAGTGCAGGGGATAAGCTTCAGACAAGTCTTTCCATGTCCCTCTGCATGACAATAGACTTCCTCCCCTCTCCCATTCCACAGGCCCACCCGGGACATCCACCTTTGTCATTAGCTCAGGAGAGGATGCAAGATGAGAATCTCTGCTATTGTGTGGGGAGACTCAGTTTCCCGGGTTTCCCCCATGGACACATGTTCTTCAGCTGGGTCTGATTTTCTCCAGACAAGCTGTCTTGGGAAGGATTTGGCCAGCCCTAAGAACCTGAAGGGAAAGGGCGGAGGGGGGTTCTCTCTCTGCCCCCGACAGCCCCGAGCTGGGTCGGTCCCTCAGACCCGGCCAGGGGCAGCCCATCCCCCGGCGCCCTTCCCCGGGGCATCCAAGGGCAGGCTCGGCGCCAGCCCCACCCCGCTCGCCACTGCCCGACCATCGTCCTCCCTCGGGGGGCCTGGGCAGGACAGGGACCCGGCTGTGGGAGGCCTCCAGATCTCAGGCCTGGCACACCGTTTACCAGGCTGCTTCCTCCACTGACAGGGGCCCAGCACATGCCCCAGGAGACTTGGCAGCCGCCCCCAGGGCTCTAGCCTCTGGAACTCGTCCCCTTGGAAGGGGCCTGGCCCAGGTGCCAGGCTCGGCTGGTCGGCCAGCCTCCTTTGGAGAAAGCAGGCAAGCCGAGCCAGGCTTGCAGTGGCCCTGGCGTGACACCTGCCACCTCAGGCAGAGGGCCTCCCGCGTGCCCTCCATGGCGGGTTTCTCCCCGGAGCCGTGGCCTGGGCACTAGGAAGGCCGGGCCTCCCCGACTCCCGGGAGGAGGGGCTAGCCCACTTGCGCCCTGGCCCCCAAACCCTCTGGTGCCATCTGCCTGTCTCGGCACTTCTGACTCCACAGAGCCTTTCCTACATCTGGGCTGCCTGCCGTGGCAAAGTGCAGGTGTGGGGTGAGGCCATGGCTTTGTCTTTCCAGGAAAAAATGAGCCCCTGGCCGAAGCAGCAGGCCCAGGCAGAGCCTTGAGCTTGAAGCCCAGTAGGTCTGTGGCCCTCAGGGCCAGAGCCATGCTTTCAAGGCAGGGAAGCGGCCTGCAAGCTGAGTGGGAGTGGGGGAGGGGAGGGAGACAGCTGAAGCCGAGTCCAGAAGGGCGGCGATGGAAGAGCTGCAGCTGGGTCAGAGCCTGGAGGGAGGGCGGGGCCTTCACTGAGGACCCCCCGCCCCCCCGAGGCCAGCCCTAGGCCCCGGCGGTCGCGCATGTGCCCTTGGCCTGTGCGGTGTGTGGGGGGTTGAACCCAAGCCCGCAGGGCTCCCGGAGCGGCCAGAGAAAGAAGGGCCCATGGAGAGGTAGGCGAGGTGGGCAGGGGGCGCCACCTTACTCTCCTCAGCTCCCTGAGGGAGAGAGAGAGAGACAGAGACAGAGAGAGAGATCCCTGACCTCTGAGTCTCTGCCTCCACCGCTGGCTGGTGCCAACTCACGCGCCATCCCACTTCCAGCCATCACCCCCACGCCTGCCCCGGGGCCAGCCCCACCACAGAGAGGCCGGTTGGTTCCTGCTCACCTCTGTGCCGTCCCTTCCCGACCTGACCCCAGTGCAGGGGATAAGCTTCAGACAAGTCTTTCCATGTCCCTCTGCATGACAATAGACTTCCTCCCCTCTCCCATTCCACAGGCCCACCCGGGACATCCACCTTTGTCATTAGCTCAGGAGAGGATGCAAGATGAGAATCTCTGCTATTGTGTGGGGAGACTCAGTTTCCCGGGTTTCCCCCATGGACACATGTTCTTCAGCTGGGTCTGATTTTCTCCAGACAAGCTGTCTTGGGAAGGATTTGGCCAGCCCTAAGAACCTGAAGGGAAAGGGCGGAGGGGGGTTCTCTCTCTGCCCCCGACAGCCCTGAGCTGGGTCGGTCCCTCAGACCCGGCCAGGGGCAGCCCATCCCCCGGCGCCCTTCCCCGGGGCATCCAAGGGCAGGCTCGGCGCCAGCCCCACCCCGCTCGCCACTGCCCGACCATCGTCCTCCCTCGGGGGGCCTGGGCAGGACAGGGACCCGAGTGTGGGAGGCCTCCAGATCTCAGGCCTGGCACACCGTTTACCAGGCTGCTTCCTCCTCTGACGGGGGCCCAGCACACGCCCCAGGAGACTTGGCAGCCGCCCCCAGGGCTCTAGCCTCTGGAACTCGTCCCCTTGGAAGGGGCCTGGCCCAGTGCCAGGTTCGGCTGGTCGGCCAGCCTCCTTTGGAGAAAGCAGGCAAGCCGAGCCAGGCTTGCAGTGGCCCTGGCGTGACACCTGCCACCTCAGGCAGAGGGCCTCCCGCGTGCCCTCCATGGCGGGTTTCTCCCCGGAGCCGTGGCCTGGGCACTAGGAAGGCCGGGCCTCCCCGACTCCCGGGAGGAGGGGCTAGCCCCGTTGCGCCCTGACCCCCAAAGCCTGCGGTGCCATCTGCCTGTCTCGGCACTTCTGACTCCACAGAGCCTTTCCTACACCTGGGCTGCCTGCCGTGGCAAAGTGCAGGCGTGGGGTGAGGCCATGGCTTTGTCTTTCCAGGAAAAAATGAGCCCCTGGCCGAAGCAGCAGGCCCAGGCAGAGCCTTGAGCTTGAAGCCCAGTAGGTCTGTGGCCCTCAGGGCCAGAGCAATGCTTTCAAGGCAGGGAAGCGGCCTGCAAGCTGAGTGGGAGTGGGGGAGGGGAGGGAGACAGCTGAAGCCGAGTCCAGAAGGGCGGCGATGGAAGAGCTGCAGCTGGGTCAGAGCCTGGAGGGAGGGCGGGGCCTTCGCTGAGGACCCCCCCCCTGGAGGCCAGCCCTAGGCCCAGGCGGTCGCGCATGCGCCCTTGGCCTGTGCGGTGTGTGGGGGGTTGAACCCAAGCCCGCAGGGCTCCCGGAGCGGCCAGAGAAAGAAGGGCCCATGGAGAGGTAGGCGAGGTGGGCAGGGGGCGCCACCTTACTCTCCTCAGCTCCCTGAGGGAGAGAGAGAGAGACAGAGACAGAGAGAGAGATCCCTGACCTCTGAGTCTCTGCCTCCACCGCTGGCTGGTGCCAACTCACGCGCCATCCCACTTCCAGCCATCACCCCCACGCCTGCCCCGGGGCCAGCCCCACCACAGAGAGGCCGGTTGGTTCCTGCTCACCTCTGTGCCGTCCCTTCCCGACCTGACCCCAGTGCAGGGGATAAGCTTCAGACAAGTCTTTCCATGTCCCTCTGCATGACAATAGACTTCCTCCCCTCTCCCATTCCACAGGCCCACCCGGGACATCCACCTTTGTCATTAGCTCAGGAGAGGATGCAAGATGAGAATCTCTGCTATTGTGTGGGGAGACTCAGTTTCCCGGGTTTCCCCCATGGACACATGTTCTTCAGCTGGGTCTGATTTTCTCCAGACAAGCTGTCTTGGGAAGGATTTGGCCAGCCCTAAGAACCTGAAGGGAAAGGGCGGAGGGGGGTTCTCTCTCTGCCCCCGACAGCCCTGAGCTGGGTCGGTCCCTCAGACCCGGCCAGGGGCAGCCCATCCCCCGGCGCCCTTCCCCGGGGCATCCAAGGGCAGGCTCGGCGCCAGCCCCACCCCGCTCGCCACTGCCCGACCATCGTCCTCCCTCGGGGGGCCTGGGCAGGACAGGGACCCGGCTGTGGGAGGCCTCCAGATCTCAGGCCTGGCACACCGTTTACCAGGCTGCTTCCTCCTCTGACGGGGGCCCAGCACACGCCCCAGGAGACTTGGCAGCCGCCCCCAGGGCTCTAGCCTCTGGAACTCGTCCCCTTGGAAGGGGCCTGGCCCAGGTGCCAGGTTCGGCTGGTCGGCCAGCCTCCTTTGGAGAAAGCAGGCAAGCCGAGCCAGGATTGCTGTGGCCCTGGCGTGACACCTGCCACCTCAGGCAGAGGGCCTCCCGCGTGCCCTCCATGGCGGGTTTCTCCCCGGAGCCGTGGCCTGGGCACTAGGAAGGCCGGGCCTCCCCGACTCCCGGGAGGAGGGGCTAGCCCCGTTGCGCCCTGACCCCCAAAGCCTGCGGTGCCATCTGCCTGTCTCGGCACTTCTGACTCCACAGAGCCTTTCCTACACCTGGGCTGCCTGCCGTGGCAAAGTGCAGGCGTGGGGTGAGGCCATGGCTTTGTCTTTCCAGGAAAAAATGAGCCCCTGGCCGAAGCAGCAGGCCCAGGCAGAGACTTGAGTTTGAAGCCCAGTAGGTCTGTGGCCCTCAGGGCCAGAGCAATACTTTCAAGGCAGGGAAGCGGCCTGCAAGCTGAGTGGGAGTGGGGGAGGGGAGGGAGACAGCTGAAGCCGAGTCCAGAAGGGCGGCGATGGAAGAGCTGCAGCTGGGTCAGAGCCTGGAGGGAGGGCGGGGCCTTCGCTGAGGACCCCCCCCCTGGAGGCCAGCCCTAGGCCCAGGCGGTCGCGCATGCGCCCTTGGCCTGTGCGGTGTGTGGGGGGTTGAACCCAAGCCCGCAGGGCTCCCGGAGCGGCCAGAGAAAGAAGGGCCCATGGAGAGGTAGGCGTGGTGGGCAGGGGGCGCCACCTTACTCTCCTCAGCTCCCTGAGGGAGAGAGACAGAGACAGAGACAGAGAGAGAGATCCCTGTCCTCTGAGTCTCTGCCTCCACCGCTGGCTGGTGCCAACTCACGCGCCATCCCACTTCCAGCCATCACCCCCACGCCTGCCCCGGGGCCAGCCCCACCACAGAGAGGCCGGTTGGTTCCTGCTCACCTCTGTGCCGTCCCTTCCCGACCTGACCCCAGTGCAGGGGATAAGCTTCAGACAAGTCTTTCCATGTCCCTCTGCATGACAATAGACTTCCTCCCCTCTCCCATTCCACAGGCCCACCCGGGACATCCACCTTTGTCATTAGCTCAGGAGAGGATGCAAGATGAGAATCTCTGCTATTGTGTGGGGAGACTCAGTTTCCCGGGTTTCCCCCATGGACACATGTTCTTCAGCTGGGTCTGATTTTCTCCAGACAAGCTGTCTTGGGAAGGATTTGGCCAGCCCTAAGAACCTGAAGGGAAAGGGCGGAGGGGGGTTCTCTCTCTGCCCCCGACAGCCCCGAGCTGGGTCGGTCCCTCAGACCCGGCCAGGGGCAGCCCATCCCCCGGCGCCCTTCCCCGGGGCATCCAAGGGCAGGCTCGGCGCCAGCCCCACCCCGCTCGCCACTGCCCGACCATCGTCCTCCCTCGGGGGGCCTGGGCAGGACAGGGACCCGGCTGTGGGAGGCCTCCAGATCTCAGGCCTGGCACACCGTTTACCAGGCTGCTTCCTCCACTGACAGGGGCCCAGCACATGCCCCAGGAGACTTGGCAGCCGCCCCCAGGGCTCTAGCCTCTGGAACTCGTCCCCTTGGAAGGGGCCTGGCCCAGGTGCCAGGCTCGGCTGGTCGGCCAGCCTCCTTTGGAGAAAGCAGGCAAGCCGAGCCAGGCTTGCAGTGGCCCTGGCGTGACACCTGCCACCTCAGGCAGAGGGCCTCCCGCGTGCCCTCCATGGCGGGTTTCTCCCCGGAGCCGTGGCCTGGGCACTAGGAAGGCCGGGCCTCCCCGACTCCCGGGAGGAGGGGCTTGCCCACTTGCGCCCGGGCCCCCAAACCCTCTGGTGCCATCTGCCTGTTTCGGCACTTCTGACTCCACAGAGCCTTTCCTACATCTGGGCTGCCTGCCGTGGCAAAGTGCAGGTGTGGGGTGAGGCCATGGCTTTGTCTTTCCAGGAAAAAATGAGCCCCTGGCCGAAGCAGCAGGCCCAGGCAGAGCCTTGAGCTTGAAGCCCAGTAGGTCTGTGGCCCTCAGGGCCAGAGCCATGCTTTCAAGGCAGGGAAGCGGCCTGCAAGCTGAGTGGGAGTGGGGGAGGGGAGGGAGACAGCTGAAGCCGAGTCCAGAAGGGCGGCGATGGAAGAGCTGCAGCTGGGTCAGAGCCTGGAGGGAGGGCGGGGCCTTCACTGAGGACCCCCCCCCCGAGGCCAGCCCTAGGCCCCGGCGGTCGCGCATGCGCCCTTGGCCTGTGCGGTGTGTGGGGGGTTGAACCCAAGCCCGCAGGGCTCCCGGAGCGGCCAGAGAAAGAAGGGCCCATGGAGAGGTAGGCGAGGTGGGCAGGGGGCGCCACCTTACTCTCCTCAGCTCCCTGAGGGAGAGAGACAGAGACAGAGACAGAGAGAGAGATCCCTGACCTCTGAGTCTCTGCCTCCACCGCTGGCTGGTGCCAACTCACGCGCCATCCCACTTCCAGCCATCACCCCCACGCCTGCCCCGGGGCCAGCCCCACCACAGAGAGGCCGGTTGGTTCCTGCTCACCTCTGTGCCGTCCCTTCCCGACCTGACCCCAGTGCAGGGGATAAGCTTCAGACAAGTCTTTCCATGTCCCTCTGCATGACAATAGACTTCCTCCCCTCTCCCATTCCACAGGCCCACCCGGGACATCCACCTTTGTCATTAGCTCAGGAGAGGATGCAAGATGAGAATCTCTGCTATTGTGTGGGGAGACTCAGTTTCCCGGGTTTCCCCCATGGACACATGTTCTTCAGCTGGGTCTGATTTTCTCCAGACAAGCTGTCTTGGGAAGGATTTGGCCAGCCCTAAGAACCTGAAGGGAAAGGGCGGAGGGGGGTTCTCTCTCTGCCCCCGACAGCCCCGAGCTGGGTCGGTCCCTCAGACCCGGCCAGGGGCAGCCCATCCCCCGGCGCCCTTCCCCGGGGCATCCAAGGGCAGGCTCGGCGCCAGCCCCACCCCGCTCGCCACTGCCCGACCATCGTCCTCCCTCGGGGGGCCTGGGCAGGACAGGGACCCGGCTGTGGGAGGCCTCCAGATCTCAGGCCTGGCACACCGTTTACCAGGCTGCTTCCTCCACTGACGGGGGCCCAGCACATGCCCCAGGAGACTTGGCAGCCGCCCCCAGGGCTCTAGCCTCTGGAACTCGTCCCCTTGGAAGGGGCCTGGCCCAGGTGCCAGGCTCGGCTGGTCGGCCAGCCTCCTTTGGAGAAAGCAGGCAAGCCGAGCCAGGCTTGCAGTGGCCCTGGTGTGACACCTGCCACCTCAGGCAGAGGGCCTCCCGCGTGCCCTCCATGGCGGGTTTCTCCCCGGAGCCGTGGCCTGGGCACTAGGAAGGCCGGGCCTCCCCGACTCCCGGGAGGAGGGTCTTGCCCACTTGCGCCCTGGCCCCCAAACCCTCTGGTGCCATCTGCCTGTCTCGGCACTTCTGACTCCACAGAGCCTTTCCTACATCTGGGCTGCCTGCCGTGGCAAAGTGCAGGTGTGGGGTGAGGCCATGGCTTTGTCTTTCCAGGAAAAAATGAGCCCCTGGCCGAAGCAGCAGGCCCAGGCAGAGCCTTGAGCTTGAAGCCCAGTAGGTCTGTGGCCCTCAGGGCCAGAGCCATGCTTTCAAGGCAGGGAAGCGGCCTGCAAGCTGAGTGGGAGTGGGGGAGGGGAGGGAGACAGCTGAAGCCGAGTCCAGAAGGGCGGCGATGGAAGAGCTGCAGCTGGGTCAGAGCCTGGAGGGAGGGCGGGGCCTTCACTGAGGACCCCCCGCCCCCCCGAGGCCAGCCCTAGGCCCCGGCGGTCGCGCATGTGCCCTTGGCCTGTGCGGTGTGTGGGGGGTTGAACCCAAGCCCGCAGGGCTCCCGGAGCGGCCAGAGAAAGAAGGGCCCATGGAGAGGTAGGCGAGGTGGGCAGGGGGCGCCACCTTACTCTCCTCAGCTCCCTGAGGGAGAGAGAGAGAGACAGAGACAGAGAGAGAGATCCCTGACCTCTGAGTCTCTGCCTCCACCGCTGGCTGGTGCCAACTCACGCGCCATCCCACTTCCAGCCATCACCCCCACGCCTGCCCCGGGGCCAGCCCCACCACAGAGAGGCCGGTTGGTTCCTGCTCACCTCTGTGCCGTCCCTTCCCGACCTGACCCCAGTGCAGGGGATAAGCTTCAGACAAGTCTTTCCATGTCCCTCTGCATGACAATAGACTTCCTCCCCTCTCCCATTCCACAGGCCCACCCGGGACATCCACCTTTGTCATTAGCTCAGGAGAGGATGCAAGATGAGAATCTCTGCTATTGTGTGGGGAGACTCAGTTTCCCGGGTTTCCCCCATGGACACATGTTCTTCAGCTGGGTCTGATTTTCTCCAGACAAGCTGTCTTGGGAAGGATTTGGCCAGCCCTAAGAACCTGAAGGGAAAGGGCGGAGGGGGGTTCTCTCTCTGCCCCCGACAGCCCTGAGCTGGGTCGGTCCCTCAGACCCGGCCAGGGGCAGCCCATCCCCCGGCGCCCTTCCCCGGGGCATCCAAGGGCAGGCTCGGCGCCAGCCCCACCCCGCTCGCCACTGCCCGACCATCGTCCTCCCTCGGGGGGCCTGGGCAGGACAGGGACCCGAGTGTGGGAGGCCTCCAGATCTCAGGCCTGGCACACCGTTTACCAGGCTGCTTCCTCCTCTGACGGGGGCCCAGCACACGCCCCAGGAGACTTGGCAGCCGCCCCCAGGGCTCTATCCTCTGGAACTCGTCCCCTTGGAAGGGGCCTGGCCCAGTGCCAGGTTCGGCTGGTCGGCCAGCCTCCTTTGGAGAAAGCAGGCAAGCCGAGCCAGGCTTGCAGTGGCCCTGGCGTGACACCTGCCACCTCAGGCAGAGGGCCTCCCGCGTGCCCTCCATGGCGGGTTTCTCCCCGGAGCCGTGGCCTGGGCACTAGGAAGGCCGGGCCTCCCCGACTCCCGGGAGGAGGGGCTAGCCCCGTTGCGCCCTGACCCCCAAAGCCTGCGGTGCCATCTGCCTGTCTCGGCACTTCTGACTCCACAGAGCCTTTCCTACACCTGGGCTGCCTGCCGTGGCAAAGTGCAGGCGTGGGGTGAGGCCATGGCTTTGTCTTTCCAGGAAAAAATGAGCCCCTGGCCGAAGCAGCAGGCCCAGGCAGAGCCTTGAGCTTGAAGCCCAGTAGGTCTGTGGCCCTCAGGGCCAGAGCAATGCTTTCAAGGCAGGGAAGCGGCCTGCAAGCTGAGTGGGAGTGGGGGAGGGGAGGGAGACAGCTGAAGCCGAGTCCAGAAGGGCGGCGATGGAAGAGCTGCAGCTGGGTCAGAGCCTGGAGGGAGGGCGGGGCCTTCGCTGAGGACCCCCCCCCTGGAGGCCAGCCCTAGGCCCAGGCGGTCGCGCATGCGCCCTTGGCCTGTGCGGTGTGTGGGGGGTTGAACCCAAGCCCGCAGGGCTCCCGGAGCGGCCAGAGAAAGAAGGGCCCATGGAGAGGTAGGCGAGGTGGGCAGGGGGCGCCACCTTACTCTCCTCAGCTCCCTGAGGGAGAGAGAGAGAGACAGAGACAGAGAGAGAGATCCCTGACCTCTGAGTCTCTGCCTCCACCGCTGGCTGGTGCCAACTCACGCGCCATCCCACTTCCAGCCATCACCCCCACGCCTGCCCCGGGGCCAGCCCCACCACAGAGAGGCCGGTTGGTTCCTGCTCACCTCTGTGCCGTCCCTTCCCGACCTGACCCCAGTGCAGGGGATAAGCTTCAGACAAGTCTTTCCATGTCCCTCTGCATGACAATAGACTTCCTCCCCTCTCCCATTCCACAGGCCCACCCGGGACATCCACCTTTGTCATTAGCTCAGGAGAGGATGCAAGATGAGAATCTCTGCTATTGTGTGGGGAGACTCAGTTTCCCGGGTTTCCCCCATGGACACATGTTCTTCAGCTGGGTCTGATTTTCTCCAGACAAGCTGTCTTGGGAAGGATTTGGCCAGCCCTAAGAACCTGAAGGGAAAGGGCGGAGGGGGGTTCTCTCTCTGCCCCCGACAGCCCTGAGCTGGGTCGGTCCCTCAGACCCGGCCAGGGGCAGCCCATCCCCCGGCGCCCTTCCCCGGGGCATCCAAGGGCAGGCTCGGCGCCAGCCCCACCCCGCTCGCCACTGCCCGACCATCGTCCTCCCTCGGGGGGCCTGGGCAGGACAGGGACCCGGCTGTGGGAGGCCTCCAGATCTCAGGCCTGGCACACCGTTTACCAGGCTGCTTCCTCCTCTGACGGGGGCCCAGCACACGCCCCAGGAGACTTGGCAGCCGCCCCCAGGGCTCTAGCCTCTGGAACTCGTCCCCTTGGAAGGGGCCTGGCCCAGGTGCCAGGTTCGGCTGGTCGGCCAGCCTCCTTTGGAGAAAGCAGGCAAGCCGAGCCAGGATTGCTGTGGCCCTGGCGTGACACCTGCCACCTCAGGCAGAGGGCCTCCCGCGTGCCCTCCATGGCGGGTTTCTCCCCGGAGCCGTGGCCTGGGCACTAGGAAGGCCGGGCCTCCCCGACTCCCGGGAGGAGGGGCTAGCCCCGTTGCGCCCTGACCCCCAAAGCCTGCGGTGCCATCTGCCTGTCTCGGCACTTCTGACTCCACAGAGCCTTTCCTACACCTGGGCTGCCTGCCGTGGCAAAGTGCAGGCGTGGGGTGAGGCCATGGCTTTGTCTTTCCAGGAAAAAATGAGCCCCTGGCCGAAGCAGCAGGCCCAGGCAGAGACTTGAGTTTGAAGCCCAGTAGGTCTGTGGCCCTCAGGGCCAGAGCAATACTTTCAAGGCAGGGAAGCGGCCTGCAAGCTGAGTGGGAGTGGGGGAGGGGAGGGAGACAGCTGAAGCCGAGTCCAGAAGGGCGGCGATGGAAGAGCTGCAGCTGGGTCAGAGCCTGGAGGGAGGGCGGGGCCTTCGCTGAGGACCCCCCCCCTGGAGGCCAGCCCTAGGCCCAGGCGGTCGCGCATGCGCCCTTGGCCTGTGCGGTGTGTGGGGGGTTGAACCCAAGCCCGCAGGGCTCCCGGAGCGGCCAGAGAAAGAAGGGCCCATGGAGAGGTAGGCGTGGTGGGCAGGGGGCGCCACCTTACTCTCCTCAGCTCCCTGAGGGAGAGAGACAGAGACAGAGACAGAGAGAGAGATCCCTGTCCTCTGAGTCTCTGCCTCCACCGCTGGCTGGTGCCAACTCACGCGCCATCCCACTTCCAGCCATCACCCCCACGCCTGCCCCGGGGCCAGCCCCACCACAGAGAGGCCGGTTGGTTCCTGCTCACCTCTGTGCCGTCCCTTCCCGACCTGACCCCAGTGCAGGGGATAAGCTTCAGACAAGTCTTTCCATGTCCCTCTGCATGACAATAGACTTCCTCCCCTCTCCCATTCCACAGGCCCACCCGGGACATCCACCTTTGTCATTAGCTCAGGAGAGGATGCAAGATGAGAATCTCTGCTATTGTGTGGGGAGACTCAGTTTCCCGGGTTTCCCCCATGGACACATGTTCTTCAGCTGGGTCTGATTTTCTCCAGACAAGCTGTCTTGGGAAGGATTTGGCCAGCCCTAAGAACCTGAAGGGAAAGGGCGGAGGGGGGTTCTCTCTCTGCCCCCGACAGCCCCGAGCTGGGTCGGTCCCTCAGACCCGGCCAGGGGCAGCCCATCCCCCGGCGCCCTTCCCCGGGGCATCCAAGGGCAGGCTCGGCGCCAGCCCCACCCCGCTCGCCACTGCCCGACCATCGTCCTCCCTCGGGGGGCCTGGGCAGGACAGGGACCCGGCTGTGGGAGGCCTCCAGATCTCAGGCCTGGCACACCGTTTACCAGGCTGCTTCCTCCACTGACAGGGGCCCAGCACATGCCCCAGGAGACTTGGCAGCCGCCCCCAGGGCTCTAGCCTCTGGAACTCGTCCCCTTGGAAGGGGCCTGGCCCAGGTGCCAGGCTCGGCTGGTCGGCCAGCCTCCTTTGGAGAAAGCAGGCAAGCCGAGCCAGGCTTGCAGTGGCCCTGGCGTGACACCTGCCACCTCAGGCAGAGGGCCTCCCGCGTGCCCTCCATGGCGGGTTTCTCCCCGGAGCCGTGGCCTGGGCACTAGGAAGGCCGGGCCTCCCCGACTCCCGGGAGGAGGGGCTTGCCCACTTGCGCCCTGGCCCCCAAACCCTCTGGTGCCATCTGCCTGTTTCGGCACTTCTGACTCCACAGAGCCTTTCCTACATCTGGGCTGCCTGCCGTGGCAAAGTGCAGGTGTGGGGTGAGGCCATGGCTTTGTCTTTCCAGGAAAAAATGAGCCCCTGGCCGAAGCAGCAGGCCCAGGCAGAGCCTTGAGCTTGAAGCCCAGTAGGTCTGTGGCCCTCAGGGCCAGAGCCATGCTTTCAAGGCAGGGAAGCGGCCTGCAAGCTGAGTGGGAGTGGGGGAGGGGAGGGAGACAGCTGAAGCCGAGTCCAGAAGGGCGGCGATGGAAGAGCTGCAGCTGGGTCAGAGCCTGGAGGGAGGGCGGGGCCTTCACTGAGGACCCCCCCCCCGAGGCCAGCCCTAGGCCCCGGCGGTCGCGCATGCGCCCTTGGCCTGTGCGGTGTGTGGGGGGTTGAACCCAAGCCCGCAGGGCTCCCGGAGCGGCCAGAGAAAGAAGGGCCCATGGAGAGGTAGGCGAGGTGGGCAGGGGGCGCCACCTTACTCTCCTCAGCTCCCTGAGGGAGAGAGACAGAGACAGAGACAGAGAGAGAGATCCCTGACCTCTGAGTCTCTGCCTCCACCGCTGGCTGGTGCCAACTCACGCGCCATCCCACTTCCAGCCATCACCCCCACGCCTGCCCCGGGGCCAGCCCCACCACAGAGAGGCCGGTTGGTTCCTGCTCACCTCTGTGCCGTCCCTTCCCGACCTGACCCCAGTGCAGGGGATAAGCTTCAGACAAGTCTTTCCATGTCCCTCTGCATGACAATAGACTTCCTCCCCTCTCCCATTCCACAGGCCCACCCGGGACATCCACCTTTGTCATTAGCTCAGGAGAGGATGCAAGATGAGAATCTCTGCTATTGTGTGGGGAGACTCAGTTTCCCGGGTTTCCCCCATGGACACATGTTCTTCAGCTGGGTCTGATTTTCTCCAGACAAGCTGTCTTGGGAAGGATTTGGCCAGCCCTAAGAACCTGAAGGGAAAGGGCGGAGGGGGGTTCTCTCTCTGCCCCCGACAGCCCCGAGCTGGGTCGGTCCCTCAGACCCGGCCAGGGGCAGCCCATCCCCCGGCGCCCTTCCCCGGGGCATCCAAGGGCAGGCTCGGCGCCAGCCCCACCCCGCTCGCCACTGCCCGACCATCGTCCTCCCTCGGGGGGCCTGGGCAGGACAGGGACCCGGCTGTGGGAGGCCTCCAGATCTCAGGCCTGGCACACCGTTTACCAGGCTGCTTCCTCCACTGACGGGGGCCCAGCACATGCCCCAGGAGACTTGGCAGCCGCCCCCAGGGCTCTAGCCTCTGGAACTCGTCCCCTTGGAAGGGGCCTGGCCCAGGTGCCAGGCTCGGCTGGTCGGCCAGCCTCCTTTGGAGAAAGCAGGCAAGCCGAGCCAGGCTTGCAGTGGCCCTGGTGTGACACCTGCCACCTCAGGCAGAGGGCCTCCCGCGTGCCCTCCATGGCGGGTTTCTCCCCGGAGCCGTGGCCTGGGCACTAGGAAGGCCGGGCCTCCCCGACTCCCGGGAGGAGGGTCTTGCCCACTTGCGCCCTGGCCCCCAAACCCTCTGGTGCCATCTGCCTGTCTCGGCACTTCTGACTCCACAGAGCCTTTCCTACATCTGGGCTGCCTGCCGTGGCAAAGTGCAGGTGTGGGGTGAGGCCATGGCTTTGTCTTTCCAGGAAAAAATGAGCCCCTGGCCGAAGCAGCAGGCCCAGGCAGAGCCTTGAGCTTGAAGCCCAGTAGGTCTGTGGCCCTCAGGGCCAGAGCCATGCTTTCAAGGCAGGGAAGCGGCCTGCAAGCTGAGTGGGAGTGGGGGAGGGGAGGGAGACAGCTGAAGCCGAGTCCAGAAGGGCGGCGATGGAAGAGCTGCAGCTGGGTCAGAGCCTGGAGGGAGGGCGGGGCCTTCACTGAGGACCCCCCCCCCCCCCCCGAGGCCAGCCCTAGGCCCCGGCGGTCGCGCATGCGCCCTTGGCCTGTGCGGTGTGTGGGGGGTTGAACCCAAGCCCGCAGGGCTCCCGGAGCGGCCAGAGAAAGAAGGGCCCATGGAGAGGTAGGCGAGGTGGGCAGGGGGCGCCACCTTACTCTCCTCAGCTCCCTGAGGGAGAGAGACAGAGACAGAGACAGAGAGAGAGATCCCTGACCTCTGAGTCTCTGCCTCCACCGCTGGCTGGTGCCAACTCACGCGCCATCCCACTTCCAGCCATCACCCCCACGCCTGCCCCGGGGCCAGCCCCACCACAGAGAGGCCGGTTGGTTCCTGCTCACCTCTGTGCCGTCCCTTCCCGACCTGACCCCAGTGCAGGGGATAAGCTTCAGACAAGTCTTTCCATGTCCCTCTGCATGACAATAGACTTCCTCCCCTCTCCCATTCCACAGGCCCACCCGGGACATCCACCTTTGTCATTAGCTCAGGAGAGGATGCAAGATGAGAATCTCTGCTATTGTGTGGGGAGACTCAGTTTCCCGGGTTTCCCCCATGGACACATGTTCTTCAGCTGGGTCTGATTTTCTCCAGACAAGCTGTCTTGGGAAGGATTTGGCCAGCCCTAAGAACCTGAAGGGAAAGGGCGGAGGGGGGTTCTCTCTCTGCCCCCGACAGCCCCGAGCTGGGTCGGTCCCTCAGACCCGGCCAGGGGCAGCCCATCCCCCGGCGCCCTTCCCCGGGGCATCCAAGGGCAGGCTCGGCGCCAGCCCCACCCCGCTCGCCACTGCCCGACCATCGTCCTCCCTCGGGGGGCCTGGGCAGGACAGGGACCCGGCTGTGGGAGGCCTCCAGATCTCAGGCCTGGCACACCGTTTACCAGGCTGCTTCCTCCACTGACGGGGGCCCAGCACATGCCCCAGGAGACTTGGCAGCCGCCCCCAGGGCTCTAGCCTCTGGAACTCGTCCCCTTGGAAGGGGCCTGGCCCAGGTGCCAGGCTCGGCTGGTCGGCCAGCCTCCTTTGGAGAAAGCAGGCAAGCCGAGCCAGGCTTGCAGTGGCCCTGGCGTGACACCTGCCACCTCAGGCAGAGGGCCTCCCGCGTGCCCTCCATGGCGGGTTTCTCCCCGGAGCCGTGGCCTGGGCACTAGGAAGGCCGGGCCTCCCCGACTCCCGGGATGAGGGGCTAGCCCACTTGCGCCCTGGCCCCCAAACCCTCTGGTGCCATCTGCCTGTCTCGGCACTTCTGACTCCACAGAGCCTTTCCTACATCTGGGCTGCCTGCCGTGGCAAAGTGCAGGCGTGGGGTGAGGCCATGGCTTTGTCTTTCCAGGAAAAAATGAGCCCCTGGCCGAAGCAGCAGGCCCAGGCAGAGCCTTGAGCTTGAAGCCCAGTAGGTCTGTGGCCCTCAGGGCCAGAGCCATGCTTTCAAGGCAGGGAAGCGGCCTGCAAGCTGAGTGGGAGTGGGGGAGGGGAGGGAGACAGCTGAAGCCGAGTCCAGAAGGGCGGCGATGGAAGAGCTGCAGCTGGGTCAGAGCCTGGAGGGAGGGCGGGGCCTTCACTGAGGACCCCCCCCCCCCCGAGGCCAGCCCTAGGCCCCGGCGGTCGCGCATGCGCCCTTGGCCTGTGCGGTGTGTGGGGGGTTGAACCCAAGCCCGCAGGGCTCCCGGAGCGGCCAGAGAAAGAAGGGCCCATGGAGAGGTAGGCGAGGTGGGCAGGGGGCGCCACCTTACTCTCCTCAGCTCCCTGAGGGAGAGAGACAGAGACAGAGACAGAGAGAGAGATCCCTGACCTCTGAGTCTCTGCCTCCACCGCTGGCTGGTGCCAACTCACGCGCCATCCCACTTCCAGCCATCACCCCCACGCCTGCCCCGGGGCCAGCCCCACCACAGAGAGGCCGGTTGGTTCCTGCTCACCTCTGTGCCGTCCCTTCCCGACCTGACCCCAGTGCAGGGGATAAGCTTCAGACAAGTCTTTCCATGTCCCTCTGCATGACAATAGACTTCCTCCCCTCTCCCATTCCACAGGCCCACCCGGGACATCCACCTTTGTCATTAGCTCAGGAGAGGATGCAAGATGAGAATCTCTGCTATTGTGTGGGGAGACTCAGTTTCCCGGGTTTCCCCCATGGACACATGTTCTTCAGCTGGGTCTGATTTTCTCCAGACAAGCTGTCTTGGGAAGGATTTGGCCAGCCCTAAGAACCTGAAGGGAAAGGGCGGAGGGGGGTTCTCTCTCTGCCCCCGACAGCCCTGAGCTGGGTCGGTCCCTCAGACCCGGCCAGGGGCAGCCCATCCCCCGGCGCCCTTCCCCGGGGCATCCAAGGGCAGGCTCGGCGCCAGCCCCACCCCGCTCGCCACTGCCCGACCATCGTCCTCCCTCGGGGGGCCTGGGCAGGACAGGGACCCGGCTGTGGGAGGCCTCCAGATCTCAGGCCTGGCACACCGTTTACCAGGCTGCTTCCTCCTCTGACGGGGGCCCAGCACACGCCCCAGGAGACTTGGCAGCCGCCCCCAGGGCTCTAGCCTCTGGAACTCGTCCCCTTGGAAGGGGCCTGGCCCAGGTGCCAGGTTCGGCTGGTCGGCCAGCCTCCTTTGGAGAAAGCAGGCAAGCCGAGCCAGGCTTGCAGTGGCCCTGGCGTGACACCTGCCACCTCAGGCAGAGGGCCTCCCACGTGCCCTCCATGGCGGGTTTCTCCCCGGAGCCGTGGCCTGGGCACTAGGAAGGCCGGGCCTCCCCGACTCCCGGGAGGAGGGGCTAGCCCCGTTGCGCCCTGACCCCCAAAGCCTGCGGTGCCATCTGCCTGTCTCGGCACTTCTGACTCCACAGAGCCTTTCCTACACCTGGGCTGCCTGCCGTGGCAAAGTGCAGGCGTGGGGTGAGGCCATGGCTTTGTCTTTCCAGGAAAAAATGAGCCCCTGGCCGAAGCAGCAGGCCCAGGCAGAGCCTTGAGCTTGAAGCCCAGTAGGTCTGTGGCCCTCAGGGCCAGAGCAATGCTTTCAAGGCAGGGAAGCGGCCTGCAAGCTGAGTGGGAGTGGGGGAGGGGAGGGAGACAGCTGAAGCCGAGTCCAGAAGGGCGGCGATGGAAGAGCTGCAGCTGGGTCAGAGCCTGGAGGGAGGGCGGGGCCTTCGCTGAGGACCCCCCCCCTGGAGGCCAGCCCTAGGCCCAGGCGGTCGCGCATGCGCCCTTGGCCTGTGCGGTGTGTGGGGGGTTGAACCCAAGCCCGCAGGGCTCCCGGAGCGGCCAGAGAAAGAAGGGCCCATGGAGAGGTAGGCGAGGTGGGCAGGGGGCGCCACCTTACTCTCCTCAGCTCCCTGAGGGAGAGAGACAGAGACAGAGACAGAGAGAGAGATCCCTGACCTCTGAGTCTCTGCCTCCACCGCTGGCTGGTGCCAACTCACGCGCCATCCCACTTCCAGCCATCACCCCCACGCCTGCCCCGGGGCCAGCCCCACCACAGAGAGGCCGGTTGGTTCCTGCTCACCTCTGTGCCGTCCCTTCCCGACCTGACCCCAGTGCAGGGGATAAGCTTCAGACAAGTCTTTCCATGTCCCTCTGCATGACAATAGACTTCCTCCTCTCTCCCATTCCACAGGCCCACCCGGGACATCCACCTTTGTCATTAGCTCAGGAGAGGATGCAAGATGAGAATCTCTGCTATTGTGTGGGGAGACTCAGTTTCCCGGGTTTCCCCCATGGACACATGTTCTTCAGCTGGGTCTGATTTTCTCCAGACAAGCTGTCTTGGGAAGGATTTGGCCAGCCCTAAGAACCTGAAGGGAAAGGGCGGAGGGGGGTTCTCTCTCTGCCCCCGACAGCCCTGAGCTGGGTCGGTCCCTCAGACCCGGCCAGGGGCAGCCCATCCCCCGGCGCCCTTCCCCGGGGCATCCAAGGGCAGGCTCGGCGCCAGCCCCACCCCGCTCGCCACTGCCCGACCATCGTCCTCCCTCGGGGGGCCTGGGCAGGACAGGGACCCGGCTGTGGGAGGCCTCCAGATCTCAGGCCTGGCACACCGTTTACCAGGCTGCTTCCTCCTCTGACGGGGGCCCAGCACACGCCCCAGGAGACTTGGCAGCCGCCCCCAGGGCTCTAGCCTCTGGAACTCGTCCCCTTGGAAGGGGCCTGGCCCAGGTGCCAGGTTCGGCTGGTCGGCCAGCCTCCTTTGGAGAAAGCAGGCAAGCCGAGCCAGGATTGCTGTGGCCCTGGCGTGACACCTGCCACCTCAGGCAGAGGGCCTCCCGCGTGCCCTCCATGGCGGGTTTCTCCCCGGAGCCGTGGCCTGGGCACTAGGAAGGCCGGGCCTCCCCGACTCCCGGGAGGAGGGGCTAGCCCCGTTGCGCCCTGACCCCCAAAGCCTGCGGTGCCATCTGCCTGTCTCGGCACTTCTGACTCCACAGAGCCTTTCCTACACCTGGGCTGCCTGCCGTGGCAAAGTGCAGGCGTGGGGTGAGGCCATGGCTTTGTCTTTCCAGGAAAAAATGAGCCCCTGGCCGAAGCAGCAGGCCCAGGCAGAGACTTGAGCTTGAAGCCCAGTAGGTCTGTGGCCCTCAGGGCCAGAGCAATGCTTTCAAGGCAGGGAAGCGGCCTGCAAGCTGAGTGGGAGTGGGGGAGGGGAGGGAGACAGCTGAAGCCGAGTCCAGAAGGGCGGCGATGGAAGAGCTGCAGCTGGGTCAGAGCCTGGAGGGAGGGCGGGGCCTTCGCTGAGGACCCCCCCCCTGGAGGCCAGCCCTAGGCCCAGGCGGTCGCGCATGCGCCCTTGGCCTGTGCGGTGTGTGGGGGGTTGAACCCAAGCCCGCAGTGCTCCCGGAGCGGCCAGAGAAAGAAGGGCCCATGGAGAGGTAGGCGAGGTGGGCAGGGGGCGCCACCTTACTCTCCTCAGCTCCCTGAGGGAGAGAGACAGAGACAGAGACAGAGAGAGAGATCCCTGTCCTCTGAGTCTCTGCCTCCACCGCTGGCTGGTGCCAACTCACGCGCCATCCCACTTCCAGCCATCACCCCCACGCCTGCCCCGGGGCCAGCCCCACCACAGAGAGGCCGGTTGGTTCCTGCTCACCTCTGTGCCGTCCCTTCCCGACCTGACCCCAGTGCAGGGGATAAGCTTCAGACAAGTCTTTCCATGTCCCTCTGCATGACAATAGACTTCCTCCCCTCTCCCATTCCACAGGCCCACCCGGGACATCCACCTTTGTCATTAGCTCAGGAGAGGATGCAAGATGAGAATCTCTGCTATTGTGTGGGGAGACTCAGTTTCCCGGGTTTCCCCCATGGACACATGTTCTTCAGCTGGGTCTGATTTTCTCCAGACAAGCTGTCTTGGGAAGGATTTGGCCAGCCCTAAGAACCTGAAGGGAAAGGGCGGAGGGGGGTTCTCTCTCTGCCCCCGACAGCCCCGAGCTGGGTCGGTCCCTCAGACCAGGCCAGGGGCAGCCCATCCCCCGGCGCCCTTCCCCGGGGCATCCAAGGGCAGGCTCGGCGCCAGCCCCACCCCGCTCGCCACTGCCCGACCATCGTCCTCCCTCGGGGGGCCTGGGCAGGACAGGGACCCGGCTGTGGGAGGCCTCCAGATCTCAGGCCTGGCACACCGTTTACCAGGCTGCTTCCTCCACTGACAGGGGCCCAGCACATGCCCCAGGAGACTTGGCAGCCGCCCCCAGGGCTCTAGCCTCTGGAACTCGTCCCCTTGGAAGGGGCCTGGCCCAGGTGCCAGGCTCGGCTGGTCGGCCAGCCTCCTTTGGAGAAAGCAGGCAAGCCGAGCCAGGCTTGCAGTGGCCCTGGCGTGACACCTGCCACCTCAGGCAGAGGGCCTCCCGCGTGCCCTCCATGGCGGGTTTCTCCCCGGAGCCGTGGCCTGGGCACTAGGAAGGCCGGGCCTCCCCGACTCCCGGGAGGAGGGGCTAGCCCACTTGCGCCCTGGCCCCCAAACCCTCTGGTGCCATCTGCCTGTCTCGGCACTTCTGACTCCACAGAGCCTTTCCTACATCTGGGCTGCCTGCCGTGGCAAAGTGCAGGCGTGGGGTGAGGCCATGGCTTTGTCTTTCCAGGAAAAAATGAGCCCCTGGCCGAAGCAGCAGGCCCAGGCAGAGCCTTGAGCTTGAAGCCCAGTAGGTCTGTGGCCCTCAGGGCCAGAGCCATGCTTTCAAGGCAGGGAAGCGGCCTGCAAGCTGAGTGGGAGTGGGGGAGGGGAGGGAGACAGCTGAAGCCGAGTCCAGAAGGGCGGCGATGGAAGAGCTGCAGCTGGGTCAGAGCCTGGAGGGAGGGCGGGGCCTTCACTGAGGACCCCCCCCCCCCGAGGCCAGCCCTAGGCCCCGGCGGTCGCGCATGCGCCCTTGGCCTGTGCGGTGTGTGGGGGGTTGAACCCAAGCCCGCAGGGCTCCCGGAGCGGCCAGAGAAAGAAGGGCCCATGGAGAGGTAGGCGAGGTGGGCAGGGGGCGCCACCTTACTCTCCTCAGCTCCCTGAGGGAGAGAGACAGAGACAGAGACAGAGAGAGAGATCCCTGACCTCTGAGTCTCTGCCTCCACCGCTGGCTGGTGCCAACTCACGCGCCATCCCACTTCCAGCCATCACCCCCACGCCTGCCCCGGGGCCAGCCCCACCACAGAGAGGCCGGTTGGTTCCTGCTCACCTCTGTGCCGTCCCTTCCCGACCTGACCCCAGTGCAGGGGATAAGCTTCAGACAAGTCTTTCCATGTCCCTCTGCATGACAATTGACTTCCTCCCCTCTCCCATTCCACAGGCCCACCCGGGACATCCACCTTTGTCATTAGCTCAGGAGAGGATGCAAGATGAGAATCTCTGCTATTGTGTGGGGAGACTCAGTTTCCCGGGTTTCCCCCATGGACACATGTTCTTCAGCTGGGTCTGATTTTCTCCAGACAAGCTGTCTTGGGAAGGATTTGGCCAGCCCTAAGAACCTGAAGGGAAAGGGCGGAGGGGGGTTCTCTCTCTGCCCCCGACAACCCCGAGCTGGGTCGGTCCCTCAGACCCGGCCAGGGGCAGCCCATCCCCCGGCGCCCTTCCCCGGGGCATCCAAGGGCAGGCTCGGCGCCAGCCCCACCCCGCTCGCCACTGCCCGACCATCGTCCTCCCTCGGGGGGCCTGGGCAGGACAGGGACCCGGCTGTGGGAGGCCTCCAGATCTCAGGCCTGGCACACCGTTTACCAGGCTGCTTCCTCCTCTGACGGGGGCCCAGCACACGCCCCAGGAGACTTGGCAGCCGCCCCCAGGGCTCTAGCCTCTGGAACTCGTCCCCTTGGAAGGGGCCTGGCCCAGGTGCCAGGTTCGGCTGGTCGGCCAGCCTCCTTTGGAGAAAGCAGGCAAGCCGAGCCAGGCTTGCAGTGGCCCTGGCGTGACACCTGCCACCTCAGGCAGAGGGCCTCCCGCGTGCCCTCCATGGCGGGTTTCTCCCCGGAGCCGTGGCCTGGGCACTAGGAAGGCCGGGCCTCCCCGACTCCCGGGAGGAGGGGCTAGTCCACTTGCGCCCTGGCCCCCAAAGCCTGCGGTGCCATCTGCCTGTCTCGGCACTTCTGACTCCACAGAGCCTTTCCTACACCTGGGCTGCCTGCCGTGGCAAAGTGCAGGCGTGGGGTGAGGCCATGGCTTTGTCTTTCCAGGAAAAAATGAGCCCCTGGCCGAAGCAGCAGGCCCAGGCAGAGCCTTGAGCTTGAAGCCCAGTAGGTCTGTGGCCCTCAGGGCCAGAGCAATGCTTTCAAGGCAGGGAAGCGGCCTGCAAGCTGAGTGGGAGTGGGGGAGGGGAGGGAGACAGCTGAAGCCGAGTCCAGAAGGGCGGCGATGGAAGAGCTGCAGCTGGGTCAGAGCCTGGAGGGAGGGCGGGGCCTTCACTGAGGACCCCCCCCCTGGAGGCCAGCCCTAGGCCCAGGCGGTCGCGCATGCGCCCTTGGCCTGTGCGGTGTGTGGGGGGTTGAACCCAAGCCCGCAGGGCTCCCGGAGCGGCCAGAGAAAGAAGGGCCCATGGAGAGGTAGGCGAGGTAGGCAGGGGGCGCCACCTTACTCTCCTCAGCTCCCTGAGGGAGAGAGACAGAGACAGAGACAGAGAGAGAGATCCCTGACCTCTGAGTCTCTGCCTCCACCGCTGGCTGGTGCCAACTCACGCGCCATCCCACTTCCAGCCATCACCCCCACGCCTGCCCCGGGGCCAGCCCCACCACAGAGAGGCCGGTTGGTTCCTGCTCACCTCTGTGCCGTCCCTTCCCGACCTGACCCCAGTGCAGGGGATAAGCTTCAGACAAGTCTTTCCATGTCCCTCTGCATGACAATAGACTTCCTCCCCTCTCCCATTCCACAGGCCCACCCGGGACATCCACCTTTGTCATTAGCTCAGGAGAGGATGCAAGATGAGAATCTCTGCTATTGTGTGGGGAGACTCAGTTTCCCGGGTTTCCCCCATGGACACATGTTCTTCAGCTGGGTCTGATTTTCTCCAGACAAGCGGTCTTGGGAAGGATTTGGCCAGCCCTAAGAACCTGAAGGGAAAGGGCGGAGGGGGGTTCTCTCTCTGCCCCCGACAGCCCCGAGCTGGGTCGGTCCCTCAGACCCGGCCAGGGGCAGCCCATCCCCCGGCGCCCTTCCCCGGGGCATCCAAGGGCAGGCTCGGCGCCAGCCCCACCCCGCTCGCCACTGCCCGACCATCGTCCTCCCTCGGGGGGCCTGGGCAGGACAGGGACCCGGCTGTGGGAGGCCTCCAGATCTCAGGCCTGGCACACCGTTTACCAGGCTGCTTCCTCCTCTGACGGGGGCCCAGCACACGCCCCAGGAGACTTGGCAGCCGCCCCCAGGGCTCTAGCCTCTGGAACTCGTCCCCTTGGAAGGGGCCTGGCCCAGGTGCCAGGTTCGGCTGGTCGGCCAGCCTCCTTTGGAGAAAGCAGGCAAGCCGAGCCAGGCTTGCAGTGGCCCTGGCGTGACACCTGCCACCTCAGGCAGAGGGCCTCCCGCGTGCCCTCCATGGCGGGTTTCTCCCCGGAGCCGTGGCCTGGGCACTAGGAAGGCCGGGCCTCCCCGACTCCCGGGAGGAGGGGCTAGCCCACTTGCGCCCTGGCCCCCAAAGCCTGCGGTGCCATCTGCCTGTCTCGGCACTTCTGACTCCACAGAGCCTTTCCTACACCTGGGCTGCCTGCCGTGGCAAAGTGCAGGCGTGGGGTGAGGCCATGGCTTTGTCTTTCCAATAAAAAATGAGCCCCTGGCCGAAGCAGCAGGCCCAGGCAGAGCCTTGAGCTTGAAGCCCAGTAGGTCTGTGGCCCTCAGGGCCAGAGCCATGCTTTCAAGGCAGGGAAGCGGCCTGCAAGCTGAGTGGGAGTGGGGGAGGGGAGGGAGACAGCTGAAGCTGAGTCCAGAAGGGCGGCGATGGAAGAGCTGCAGCTGGGTCAGAGCCTGGAGGGAGGGCGGGGCCTTCACTGAGGACCCCCCGCCCCCCCGAGGCCAGCCATAGGCCCCGGCGGTCGCGCATGTGCCCTTGGCCTGTGCGGTGTGTGGGGGGTTGAACCCAAGCCCGCAGGGCTCCCGGAGCGGCCAGAGAAAGAAGGGCCCATGGAGAGGTAGGCGAGGTGGGCAGGGGGCGCCACCTTACTCTCCTCAGCTCCCTGAGGGAGAGAGACAGAGACAGAGACAGAGAGAGAGATCCCTGACCTCTGAGTCTCTGCCTCCACCGCTGGCTGGTGCCAACTCACGCGCCATCCCACTTCCAGCCATCACCCCCACGCCTGCCCCGGGGCCAGCCCCACCACAGAGAGGCCGGTTGGTTCCTGCTCACCTCTGTGCCGTCCCTTCCCGACCTGACCCCAGTGCAGGGGATAAGCTTCAGACAAGTCTTTCCATGTCCCTCTGCATGACAATAGACTTCCTCCCCTCTCCCATTCCACAGGCCCACCCGGGACATCCACCTTTGTCATTAGCTCAGGAGAGGATGCAAGATGAGAATCTCTGCTATTGTGTGGGGAGACTCAGTTTCCCGGGTTTCCCCCATGGACACATGTTCTTCAGCTGGGTCTGATTTTCTCCAGACAAGCTGTCTTGGGAAGGATTTGGCCAGCCCTAAGAACCTGAAGGGAAAGGGCGGAGGGGGGTTCTCTCTCTGCCCCCGACAGCCCTGAGCTGGGTCGGTCCCTCAGACCCGGCCAGGGGCAGCCCATCCCCCGGCGCCCTTCCCCGGGGCATCCAAGGGCAGGCTCGGCGCCAGCCCCACCCCGCTCGCCACTGCCCGACCATCGTCCTCCCTCGGGGGGCCTGGGCAGGACAGGGACCCGGCTGTGGGAGGCCTCCAGATCTCAGGCCTGGCACACCGTTTACCAGGCTGCTTCCTCCTCTGACGGGGGCCCAGCACACGCCCCAGGAGACTTGGCAGCCGCCCCCAGGGCTCTAGCCTCTGGAACTCGTCCCCTTGGAAGGGGCCTGGCCCAGGTGCCAGGTTCGGCTGGTCGGCCAGCCTCCTTTGGAGAAAGCAGGCAAGCCGAGCCAGGCTTGCTGTGGCCCTGGCGTGACACCTGCCACCTCAGGCAGAGGGCCTCCCGCGTGCCCTCCATGGCGGGTTTCTCCCCGGAGCCGTGGCCTGGGCACTAGGAAGGCCGGGCCTCCCCGACTCCCGGGAGGAGGGGCTAGCCCCGTTGCGCCCTGACCCCCAAAGCCTGCGGTGCCATCTGCCTGTCTCGGCACTTCTGACTCCACAGAGCCTTTCCTACACCTGGGCTGCCTGCCGTGGCAAAGTGCAGGCGTGGGGTGAGGCCATGGCTTTGTCTTTCCAGGAAAAAATGAGCCCCTGGCCGAAGCAGCAGGCCCAGGCAGAGACTTGAGCTTGAAGCCCAGTAGGTCTGTGGCCCTCAGGGCCAGAGCAATGCTTTCAAGGCAGGGAAGCGGCCTGCAAGCTGAGTGGGAGTGGGGGAGGGGAGGGAGACAGCTGAAGCCGAGTCCAGAAGGGCGGCGATGGAAGAGCTGCAGCTGGGTCAGAGCCTGGAGGGAGGGCGGGGCCTTCGCTGAGGACCCCCCCCCTGGAGGCCAGCCCTAGGCCCAGGCGGTCGCGCATGCGCCCTTGGCCTGTGCGGTGTGTGGGGGGTTGAACCCAAGCCCGCAGGGCTCCCGGAGCGGCCAGAGAAAGAAGGGCCCATGGAGAGGTAGGCGAGGTGGGCAGGGGGCGCCACCTTACTCTCCTCAGCTCCCTGAGGGAGAGAGACAGAGACAGAGACAGAGAGAGAGATCCCTGTCCTCTGAGTCTCTGCCTCCACCGCTGGCTGGTGCCAACTCACGCGCCATCCCACTTCCAGCCATCACCCCCACGCCTGCCCCGGGGCCAGCCCCACCACAGAGAGGCCGGTTGGTTCCTGCTCACCTCTGTGCCGTCCCTTCCCGACCTGACCCCAGTGCAGGGGATAAGCTTCAGACAAGTCTTTCCATGTCCCTCTGCATGACAATAGACTTCCTCCCCTCTCCCATTCCACAGGCCCACCCGGGACATCCACCTTTGTCATTAGCTCAGGAGAGGATGCAAGATGAGAATCTCTGCTATTGTGTGGGGAGACTCAGTTTCCCGGGTTTCCCCCATGGACACATGTTCTTCAGCTGGGTCTGATTTTCTCCAGACAAGCTGTCTTGGGAAGGATTTGGCCAGCCCTAAGAACCTGAAGGGAAAGGGCGGAGGGGGGTTCTCTCTCTGCCCCCGACAGCCCCGAGCTGGGTCGGTCCCTCAGACCCGGCCAGGGGCAGCCCATCCCCCGGCGCCCTTCCCCGGGGCATCCAAGGGCAGGCTCGGCGCCAGCCCCACCCCGCTCGCCACTGCCCGACCATCGTCCTCCCTCGGGGGGCCTGGGCAGGACAGGGACCCGGCTGTGGGAGGCCTCCAGATCTCAGGCCTGGCACACCGTTTACCAGGCTGCTTCCTCCACTGACAGGGGCCCAGCACATGCCCCAGGAGACTTGGCAGCCGCCCCCAGGGCTCTAGCCTCTGGAACTCGTCCCCTTGGAAGGGGCCTGGCCCAGGTGCCAGGCTCGGCTGGTCGGCCAGCCTCCTTTGGAGAAAGCAGGCAAGCCGAGCCAGGCTTGCAGTGGCCCTGGCGTGACACCTGCCACCTCAGGCAGAGGGCCTCCCGCGTGCCCTCCATGGCGGGTTTCTCCCCGGAGCCGTGGCCTGGGCACTAGGAAGGCCGGGCCTCCCCGACTCCCGGGAGGAGGGGCTTGCCCACTTGCGCCCTGGCCCCAAAACCCTCTGGTGCCATCTGCCTGTCTCGGCACTTCTGACTCCACAGAGCCTTTCCTACATCTGGGCTGCCTGCCGTGGCAAAGTGCAGGTGTGGGGTGAGGCCATGGCTTTGTCTTTCCAGGAAAAAATGAGCCCCTGGCCGAAGCAGCAGGCCCAGGCAGAGCCTTGAGCTTGAAGCCCAGTAGGTCTGTGGCCCTCAGGGCCAGAGCCATGCTTTCAAGGCAGGGAAGCGGCCTGCAAGCTGAGTGGGAGTGGGGGAGGGGAGGGAGACAGCTGAAGCCGAGTCCAGAAGGGCGGCGATGGAAGAGCTGCAGCTGGGTCAGAGCCTGGAGGGAGGGCGGGGCCTTCACTGAGGACCCCCCCCCCCCGAGGCCAGCCCTAGGCCCCGGCGGTCGCGCATGCGCCCTTGGCCTGTGCGGTGTGTGGGGGGTTGAACCCAAGCCCGCAGGGCTCCCGGAGCGGCCAGAGAAAGAAGGGCCCATGGAGAGGTAGGCGAGGTGGGCAGGGGGCGCCACCTTACTCTCCTCAGCTCCCTGAGGGAGAGAGACAGAGACAGAGACAGAGAGAGAGATCCCTGACCTCTGAGTCTCTGCCTCCACCGCTGGCTGGTGCCAACTCACGCGCCATCCCACTTCCAGCCATCACCCCCACGCCTGCCCCGGGGCCAGCCCCACCACAGAGAGGCCGGTTGGTTCCTGCTCACCTCTGTGCCGTCCCTTCCCGACCTGACCCCAGTGCAGGGGATAAGCTTCAGACAAGTCTTTCCATGTCCCTCTGCATGACAATAGACTTCCTCCCCTCTCCCATTCCACAGGCCCACCCGGGACATCCACCTTTGTCATTAGCTCAGGAGAGGATGCAAGATGAGAATCTCTGCTATTGTGTGGGGAGACTCAGTTTCCCGGGTTTCCCCCATGGACACATGTTCTTCAGCTGGGTCTGATTTTCTCCAGACAAGCTGTCTTGGGAAGGATTTGGCCAGCCCTAAGAACCTGAAGGGAAAGGGCGGAGGGGGGTTCTCTCTCTGCCCCCGACAGCCCCGAGCTGGGTCGGTCCCTCAGACCCGGCCAGGGGCAGCCCATCCCCCGGCGCCCTTCCCCGGGGCATCCAAGGGCAGGCTCGGCGCCAGCCCCACCCCGCTCGCCACTGCCCGACCATCGTCCTCCCTCGGGGGGCCTGGGCAGGACAGGGACCCGGCTGTGGGAGGCCTCCAGATCTCAGGCCTGGCACACCGTTTACCAGGCTGCTTCCTCCACTGACGGGGGCCCAGCACATGCCCCAGGAGACTTGGCAGCCGCCCCCAGGGCTCTAGCCTCTGGAACTCGTCCCCTTGGAAGGGGCCTGGCCCAGGTGCCAGGCTCGGCTGGTCGGCCAGCCTCCTTTGGAGAAAGCAGGCAAGCCGAGCCAGGCTTGCAGTGGCCCTGGCGTGACACCTGCCACCTCAGGCAGAGGGCCTCCCGCGTGCCCTCCATGGCGGGTTTCTCCCCGGAGCCGTGGCCTGGGCACTAGGAAGGCCGGGCCTCCCCGACTCCCGGGAGGAGGGGCTAGCCCACTTGCGCCCTGGCCCCCAAAGCCTGCGGTGCCATCTGCCTGTCTCGGCACTTCTGACTCCACAGAGCCTTTCCTACATCTGGGCTGCCTGCCGTGGCAAAGTGCAGGCGTGGGGTGAGGCCATGGCTTTGTCTTTCCAGGAAAAAATGAGCCCCTGGCCGAAGCAGCAGGCCCAGGCAGAGCCTTGAGCTTGAAGCCCAGTAGGTCTGTGGCCCTCAGGGCCAGAGCAATGCTTTCAAGGCAGGGAAGCGGCCTGCAAGCTGAGTGGGAGTGGGGGAGGGGAGGGAGACAGCTGAAGCCGAGTCCAGAAGGGCGGCGATGGAAGAGCTGCAGCTGGGTCAGAGCCTGGAGGGAGGGCGGGGCCTTCACTGAGGACCCCCCCCCTGGAGGCCAGCCCTAGGCCCAGGCGGTCGCGCATGCGCCCTTGGCCTGTGCGGTGTGTGGGGGGTTGAACCCAAGCCCGCAGGGCTCCCGGAGCGGCCAGAGAAAGAAGGGCCCATGGAGAGGTAGGCGAGGTAGGCAGGGGGCGCCACCTTACTCTCCTCAGCTCCCTGAGGGAGAGAGACAGAGACAGAGACAGAGAGAGAGATCCCTGACCTCTGAGTCTCTGCCTCCACCGCTGGCTGGTGCCAACTCACGCGCCATCCCACTTCCAGCCATCACCCCCACGCCTGCCCCGGGGCCAGCCCCACCACAGAGAGGCCGGTTGGTTCCTGCTCACCTCTGTGCCGTCCCTTCCCGACCTGACCCCAGTGCAGGGGATAAGCTTCAGACAAGTCTTTCCATGTCCCTCTGCATGACAATAGACTTCCTCCCCTCTCCCATTCCACAGGCCCACCCGGGACATCCACCTTTGTCATTAGCTCAGGAGAGGATGCAAGATGAGAATCTCTGCTATTGTGTGGGGAGACTCAGTTTCCCGGGTTTCCCCCATGGACACATGTTCTTCAGCTGGGTCTGATTTTCTCCAGACAAGCGGTCTTGGGAAGGATTTGGCCAGCCCTAAGAACCTGAAGGGAAAGGGCGGAGGGGGGTTCTCTCTCTGCCCCCGACAGCCCCGAGCTGGGTCGGTCCCTCAGACCCGGCCAGGGGCAGCCCATCCCCCGGCGCCCTTCCCCGGGGCATCCAAGGGCAGGCTCGGCGCCAGCCCCACCCCGCTCGCCACTGCCCGACCATCGTCCTCCCTCGGGGGGCCTGGGCAGGACAGGGACCCGGCTGTGGGAGGCCTCCAGATCTCAGGCCTGGCACACCGTTTACCAGGCTGCTTCCTCCTCTGACGGGGGCCCAGCACACGCCCCAGGAGACTTGGCAGCCGCCCCCAGGGCTCTAGCCTCTGGAACTCGTCCCCTTGGAAGGGGCCTGGCCCAGGTGCCAGGTTCGGCTGGTCGGCCAGCCTCCTTTGGAGAAAGCAGGCAAGCCGAGCCAGGCTTGCAGTGGCCCTGGCGTGACACCTGCCACCTCAGGCAGAGGGCCTCCCGCGTGCCCTCCATGGCGGGTTTCTCCCCGGAGCCGTGGCCTGGGCACTAGGAAGGCCGGGCCTCCCCGACTCCCGGGAGGAGGGGCTAGCCCACTTGCGCCCTGGCCCCCAAAGCCTGCGGTGCCATCTGCCTGTCTCGGCACTTCTGACTCCACAGAGCCTTTCCTACACCTGGGCTGCCTGCCGTGGCAAAGTGCAGGCGTGGGGTGAGGCCATGGCTTTGTCTTTCCAGGAAAAAATGAGCCCCTGGCCGAAGCAGCAGGCCCAGGCAGAGCCTTGAGCTTGAAGCCCAGTAGGTCTGTGGCCCTCAGGGCCAGAGCCATGCTTTCAAGGCAGGGAAGCGGCCTGCAAGCTGAGTGGGAGTGGGGGAGGTGAGGGAGACAGCTGAAGCTGAGTCCAGAAGGGCGGCGATGGAAGAGCTGCAGCTGGGTCAGAGCCTGGAGGGAGGGCGGGGGCCTTCACTGAGGACCCCCCGCCCCCCCCGAGGCCAGCCCTAGGCCCCGGCGGTCGCGCATGTGCCCTTGGCCTGTGCGGTGTGTGGGGGGTTGAACCCAAGCCCGCAGGGCTCCCGGAGCGGCCAGAGAAAGAAGGGCCCATGGAGAGGTAGGCGAGGTGGGCAGGGGGCGCCACCTTACTCTCCTCAGCTCCCTGAGGGAGAGAGACAGAGACAGAGACAGAGAGAGAGATCCCTGACCTCTGAGTCTCTGCCTCCACCGCTGGCTGGTGCCAACTCACGCGCCATCCCACTTCCAGCCATCACCCCCACGCCTGCCCCGGGGCCAGCCCCACCACAGAGAGGCCGGTTGGTTCCTGCTCACCTCTGTGCCGTCCCTTCCCGACCTGACCCCAGTGCAGGGGATAAGCTTCAGACAAGTCTTTCATGTCCCTCTGCATGACAATAGACTTCCTCCCCTCTCCCATTCCACAGGCCCACCCGGGACATCCACCTTTGTCATTAGCTCAGGAGAGGAGCAAGATGAGAATCTCTGCTATTGTGTGGGGAGACTCAGTTTCCCGGGTTTCCCCCATGGACACATGTTCTTCAGCTGGGTCTGATTTTCTCCAGACAAGCTGTCTTGGGAAGGATTTGGCCAGCCCTAAGAACCTGAAGGGAAAGGGCGGAGGGGGGTTCTCTCTCTGCCCCCGACAGCCCTGAGCTGGGTCGGTCCCTCAGACCCGGCCAGGGGCAGCCCATCCCCCGGCGCCCTTCCCCGGGGCATCCAAGGGCAGGCTCGGCGCCAGCCCCACCCCGCTCGCCACTGCCCGACCATCGTCCTCCCTCGAGGGGCCTGGGCAGGACAGGGACCCGGCTGTGGGAGGCCTCCAGATCTCAGGCCTGGCACACCGTTTACCAGGCTGCTTCCTCCTCTGACGGGGGCCCAGCACACGCCCCAGGAGACTTGGCAGCCGCCCCCAGGGCTCTAGCCTCTGGAACTCGTCCCCTTGGAAGGGGCCTGGCCCAGGTGCCAGGTTCGGCTGGTCGGCCAGCCTCCTTTGGAGAAAGCAGGCAAGCCGAGCCAGGCTTGCTGTGGCCCTGGCGTGACACCTGCCACCTCAGGCAGAGGGCCTCCCGCGTGCCCTCCATGGCGGGTTTCTCCCCGGAGCCGTGGCCTGGGCACTAGGAAGGCCGGGCCTCCCCGACTCCCGGGAGGAGGGGCTAGCCCCGTTGCGCCCTGACCCCCAAAGCCTGCGGTGCCATCTGCCTGTCTCGGCACTTCTGACTCCACAGAGCCTTTCCTACACCTGGGCTGCCTGCCGTGGCAAAGTGCAGGCGTGGGTGAGGCCATGGCTTTGTCTTTCCAGGAAAAAATGAGCCCCTGGCCGAAGCAGCAGGCCCAGGCAGAGACTTGAGCTTGAAGCCCAGTAGGTCTGTGGCCCTCAGGGCCAGAGCAATGCTTTCAAGGCAGGGAAGCGGCCTGCAAGCTGAGTGGGAGTGGGGGAGGGGAGGGAGACAGCTGAAGCCGAGTCCAGAAGGGCGGCGATGGAAGAGCTGCAGCTGGGTCAGAGCCTGGAGGGAGGGCGGGGCCTTCGCTGAGGACCCCCCCCCTGGAGGCCAGCCCTAGGGCCAGGCGGTCGCGCATGCGCCCTTGGCCTGTGCGGTGTGTGGGGGGTTGAACCCAAGCCCGCAGGGCTCCCGGAGCGGCCAGAGAAAGAAGGGCCCATGGAGAGGTAGGCGAGGTGGGCAGGGGGCGCCACCTTACTCTCCTCAGCTCCCTGAGGGAGAGAGACAGAGACAGAGACAGAGAGAGAGATCCCTGTCCTCTGAGTCTCTGCCTCCACCGCTGGCTGGTGCCAACTCACGCGCCATCCCACTTCCAGCCATCACCCCCACGCCTGCCCCGGGGCCAGCCCCACCACAGAGAGGCCGGTTGGTTCCTGCTCACCTCTGTGCCGTCCCTTCCCGACCTGACCCCAGTGCAGGGGATAAGCTTCAGACAAGTCTTTCCATGTCCCTCTGCATGACAATAGACTTCCTCCCCTCTCCCATTCCACAGGCCCACCCGGGACATCCACCTTTGTCATTAGCTCAGGAGAGGATGCAAGATGAGAATCTCTGCTATTGTGTGGGGAGACTCAGTTTCCCGGGTTTCCCCCATGGACACATGTTCTTCAGCTGGGTCTGATTTTCTCCAGACAAGCTGTCTTGGGAAGGATTTGGCCAGCCCTAAGAACCTGAAGGGAAAGGGCGGAGGGGGGTTCTCTCTCTGCCCCCCGACAGCCCCGAGCTGGGTCGGTCCCTCAGACCCGGCCAGGGGCAGCCCATCCCCCGGCGCCCTTCCCCGGGGCATCCAAGGGCAGGCTCGGCGCCAGCCCCAACCCGCTCGCCACTGCCCGACCATCGTCCTCCCTCGGGGGGCCTGGGCAGGACAGGGACCCGGCTGTGGGAGGCCTCCAGATCTCAGGCCTGGCACACCGTTTACCAGGCTGCTTCCTCCACTGACAGGGGCCCAGCACATGCCCCAGGAGACTTGGCAGCCGCCCCCCAGGGCTCTAGCCTCTGGAACTCGTCCCCTTGGAAGGGGCCTGGCCCAGGTGCCAGGCTCGGCTGGTCGGCCAGCCTCCTTTGGAGAAAGCAGGCAAGCCGAGCCAGGCTTGCAGTGGCCCTGGCGTGACACCTGCCACCTCAGGCAGAGGGCCTCCCGCGTGCCCTCCATGGCGGGTTTCTCCCCGGAGCCGTGGCCTGGGCACTAGGAAGGCCGGGCCTCCCCGACTCCCGGGAGGAGGGGCTTGCCCACTTGCGCCCTGGCCCCCAAACCCTCTGGTGCCATCTGCCTGTCTCGGCACTTCTGACTCCACAGAGCCTTTCCTACATCTGGGCTGCCTGCCGTGGCAAAGTGCAGGTGTGGGGTGAGGCCATGGCTTTGTCTTTCCAGGAAAAAATGAGCACCTGGCCGAAGCAGCAGGCCCAGGCAGAGCCTTGAGCTTGAAGCCCAGTAGGTCTGTGGCCCTCAGGGCCAGAGCCATGCTTTCAAGGCAGGGAAGCGGCCTGCAAGCTGAGTGGGAGTGGGGGAGGGGAGGGAGACAGCTGAAGCCGAGTCCAGAAGGGCGGCGATGGAAGAGCTGCAGCTGGGTCAGAGCCTGGAGGGAGGGCGGGGCCTTCACTGAGGACCCCCCCCCCCCCGAGGCCAGCCCTAGGCCCCGGCGGTCGCGCATGCGCCCTTGGCCTGTGCGGTGTGTGGGGGGTTGAACCCAAGCCCGCAGGGCTCCCGGAGCGGCCAGAGAAAGAAGGGCCCATGGAGAGGTAGGCGAGGTGGGCAGGGGGCGCCACCTTACTCTCCTCAGCTCCCTGAGGGGAGAGAGACAGAGACAGAGACAGAGAGAGAGATCCCTGACCTCTGAGTCTCTGCCTCCACCACTGGCTGGTGCCAACTCACGCGCCATCCCACTTCCAGCCATCACCCCCACGCCTGCCCCGGGGCCAGCCCCACCACAGAGAGGCCGGTTGGTTCCTGCTCACCTCTGTGCCGTCCCTTCCCGACCTGACCCCAGTGCAGGAGATAAGCTTCAGACAAGTCTTTCCATGTCCCTCTGCATGACAATAGACTTCCTCCCCTCTCCCATTCCACAGGCCCACCCGGGACATCCACCTTTGTCATTAGCTCAGGAGAGGATGCAAGATGAGAATCTCTGCTATTGTGTGGGGAGACTCAGTTTCCCGGGTTTCCCCCATGGACACATGTTCTTCAGCTGGGTCTGATTTTCTCCAGACAAGCTGTCTTGGGAAGGATTTGGCCAGCCCTAAGAACCTGAAGGGAAAGGGCGGAGGGGGGTTCTCTCTCTGCCCCCGACAGCCCCGAGCTGGGTCGGTCCCTCAGACCCGGCCAGGGGCAGCCCATCCCCCGGCGCCCTTCCCCGGGGCATCCAAGGGCAGGCTCGGCGCCAGCCCCACCCCGCTCGCCACTGCCCGACCATCGTCCTCCCTCGGGGGGCCTGGGCAGGACAGGGACCCGGCTGTGGGAGGCCTCCAGATCTCAGGCCTGGCACACCCGTTTACCAGGCTGCTTCCTCCACTGACGGGGGCCCAGCACATGCCCCAGGAGACTTGGCAGCCGCCCCCAGGGCTCTAGCCTCTGGAACTCGTCCCCTTGGAAGGGGCCTGGCCCAGGTGCCAGGCTCGGCTGGTCGGCCAGCCTCCTTTGGAGAAAGCAGGCAAGCCGAGCCAGGCTTGCAGTGGCCCTGGCGTGACACCTGCCACCTCAGGCAGAGGGCCTCCCGCGTGCCCTCCATGGCGGGTTTCTCCCCGGAGCCGTGGCCTGGGCACTAGGAAGGCCGGGCCTCCCCGACTCCCGGGAGGAGGGTCTTGCCCACTTGCGCCCTGGCCCCCAAACCCTCTGGTGCCATCTGCCTGTCTCGGCACTTCTGACTCCACAGAGCCTTTCCTACATCTGGGCTGCCTGCCGTGGCAAAGTGCAGGTGTGGGGTGAGGCCATGGCTTTGTCTTTCCAGGAAAAAATGAGCCCCTGGCCGAAGCAGCAGGCCCAGGCAGAGCCTTGAGCTTGAAGCCCAGTAGGTCTGTGGCCCTCAGGGCCAGAGCCATGCTTTCAAGGCAGGAAGCGGCCTGCAAGCTGAGTGGGAGTGGGGGAGGGGAGGGAGACAGCTGAAGCCGAGTCCAGAAGGGCGGCGATGGAAGAGCTGCAGCTGGGTCAGAGCCTGGAGGGAGGGCGGGGCCTTCACTGAGGACCCCCCCCCCCCCGAGGCCAGCCCTAGGCCCCGGCGGTCGCGCATGCGCCCTTGGCCTGTGCGGTGTGTGGGGGGTTGAACCCAAGCCCGCAGGGCTCCCGGAGCGGCCAGAGAAAGAAGGGCCCATGGAGAGGTAGGCGAGGTGGGCAGGGGGCGCCACCTTACTCTCCTCAGCTCCCTGAGGGAGAGAGAGAGAGACAGAGACAGAGAGAGAGATCCCTGACCTCTGAGTCTCTGCCTCCACCGCTGGCTGGTGCCAACTCACCGCGCCATCCCACTTCCAGCCATCACCCCCACGCCTGCCCCGGGGCCAGCCCCACCACAGAGAGGCCGGTTGGTTCCTGCTCACCTCTGTGCCGTCCCTTCCCGACCTGACCCCAGTGCAGGGGATAAGCTTCAGACAAGTCTTTCCATGTCCCTCTGCATGACAATAGACTTCCTCCCCTCTCCTATTCCACAGGCCCACCCGGGACATCCACCTTTGTCATTAGCTCAGGAGAGGATGCAAGATGAGAATCTCTGCTATTGTGTGGGGAGACTCAGTTTCCCGGGTTTCCCCCATGGACACATGTTCTTCAGCTGGGTCTGATTTTCTCCAGACAAGCTGTCTTGGGAAGGATTTGGCCAGCCCTAAGAACCTGAAGGGAAAGGGCGGAGGGGGGTTCTCTCTCTGCCCCCGACAGCCCCGAGATGGGTCGGTCCCTCAGACCCGGCCAGGGGCAGCCCATCCCCCGGCGCCCTTCCCCGGGGCATCCAAGGGCAGGCTCGGCGCCAGCCCCACCCCGCTCGCCACTGCCCGACCATCGTCCTCCCTCGGGGGGCCTGGGCAGGACAGGGACCCCGGCTGTGGGAGGCCTCCAGATCTCAGGCCTGGCACACACCGTTTACCAGGCTGCTTCCTCCACTGACGGGGGCCCAGCACATGCCCCAGGAGACTTGGCAGCCGCCCCCAGGGCTCTAGCCTCTGGAACTCGTCCCCTTGGAAGGGGCCTGGCCCAGGTGCCAGGCTCGGCTGGTCGGCCAGCCTCCTTTGGAGAAAGCAGGCAAGCCGAGCCAGGCTTGCAGTGGCCCTGGCGTGACACCTGCCACCTCAGGCAGAGGGCCTCCCGCGTGCCCTCCATGGCGGGTTTCTCCCCGGAGCCGTGGCCTGGGCACTAGGAAGGCCGGGCCTCCCCGACTCCCGGGAGGAGGGGCTAGCCCACTTGCGCCCTGGCCCCCAAACCCTCTGGTGCCATCTGCCTGTCTCGGCACTTCTGACTCCACAGAGCCTTTCCTACATCTGGGCTGCCTGCCGTGGCAAAGTGCAGGCGTGGGGTGAGGCCATGGCTTTGTCTTTCCAGGAAAAAATGAGCCCCTGGCCGAAGCAGCAGGCCCAGGCAGAGCCTTGAGCTTGAAGCCCAGTAGGTCTGTGGCCCTCAGGGCCAGAGCCATGCTTTCAAGGCAGGGAAGCGGCCTGCAAGCTGAGTGGGAGTGGGGGAGGGGAGGGAGACAGCTGAAGCCGAGTCCAGAAGGGCGGCGATGGAAGAGCTGCAGCTGGGTCAGAGCCTGGAGGGAGGGCGGGGCCTTCACTGAGGACCCCCCCCCCCCCCGAGGCCAGCCCTAGGCCCCGGCGGTCGCGCATGCGCCCTTGGCCTGTGCGGTGTGTGGGGGGTTGAACCCAAGCCCGCAGGGCTCCCGGAGCGGCCAGAGAAAGAAGGGCCCATGGAGAGGTAGGCGAGGTGGGCAGGGGGCGCCACCTTACTCTCCTCAGCTCCCTGAGGGAGAGAGACAGAGACAGAGACAGAGAGAGAGATCCCTGACCTCTGAGTCTCTGCCTCCACCGCTGGCTGGTGCCAACTCACGCGCCATCCCACTTCCAGCCATCACCCCCCACGCCTGCCCCGGGGCCAGCCCCACCACAGAGAGGCCGGTTGGTTCCTGCTCACCTCTGTGCCGTCCCTTCCCGACCTGACCCCAGTGCAGGGGATAAGCTTCAGACAAGTCTTTCCATGTCCCTCTGCATGACAATAGACTTCCTCCCCTCTCCCATTCCACAGGCCCACCCGGGACATCCACCTTTGTCATTAGCTCAGGAGAGGATGCAAGATGAGAATCTCTGCTATTGTGTGGGGAGACTCAGTTTCCCGGGTTTCCCCCATGGACACATGTTCTTCAGCTGGGTCTGATTTTCTCCAGACAAGCTGTCTTGGGAAGGATTTGGCCAGCCCTAAGAACCTGAAGGGAAAGGGCGGAGGGGGGTTCTCTCTCTGCCCCCGACAGCCCCGAGATGGGTCGGTCCCTCAGACCCGGCCAGGGGCAGCCCATCCCCCGGCGCCCTTCCCCGGGGCATCCAAGGGCAGGCTCGGCGCCAGCCCCACCCCGCTCGCCACTGCCCGACCATCGTCCTCCCTCGGGGGGCCTGGGCAGGACAGGGACCCCGGCTGTGGGAGGCCTCCAGATCTCAGGCCTGGCACACCGTTTACCAGGCTGCTTCCTCCACTGACGGGGGCCCAGCACATGCCCCAGGAGACTTGGCAGCCGCCCCCAGGGCTCTAGCCTCTGGAACTCGTCCCCTTGGAAGGGGCCTGGCCCAGGTGCCAGGCTCGGCTGGTCGGCCAGCCTCCTTTGGAGAAAGCAGGCAAGCCGAGCCAGGCTTGCAGTGGCCCTGGCGTGACACCTGCCACCTCAGGCAGAGGGCCTCCCGCGTGCCCTCCATGGCGGGTTTCTCCCCGGAGCCGTGGCCTGGGCACTAGGAAGGCCGGGCCTCCCCGACTCCCGGGAGGAGGGTCTTGCCCACTTGCGCCCTGGCCCCCAAACCCTCTGGTGCCATCTGCCTGTCTCGGCACTTCTGACTCCACAGAGCCTTTCCTACATCTGGGCTGCCTGCCGTGGCAAAGTGCAGGCGTGGGGTGAGGCCATGGCTTTGTCTTTCCAGGAAAAATTGAGCCCCTGGCCGAAGCAGCAGGCCCAGGCAGAGCCTTGAGCTTGAAGCCCAGTAGGTCTGTGGCCCTCAGGGCCAGAGCCATGCTTTCAAGGCAGGGAAGCGGCCTGCAAGCTGAGTGGGAGTGGGGGAGGGGAGGGAGACAGCTGAAGCCGAGTCCAGAAGGGCGGCGATGGAAGAGCTGCAGCTGGGTCAGAGCCTGGAGGGAGGGCGGGGCCTTCACTGAGGACCCCCCCCCACCCGAGGCCAGCCCTAGGCCCCGGCGGTCGCGCATGCGCCCTTGGCCTGTGCGGTGTGTGGGGGGTTGAACCCAAGCCCGCAGGGCTCCCGGAGCGGCCAGAGAAAGAAGGGCCCATGGAGAGGTAGGCGAGGTGGGCAGGGGGCGCCACCTTACTCTCCTCAGCTCCCTGAGGGAGAGAGACAGAGACAGAGACAGAGAGAGAGATCCCTGACCTCTGAGTCTCTGCCTCCACCGCTGGCTGGTGCCAACTCACGCGCCATCCCACTTCCAGCCATCACCCCCACGCCTGCCCCGGGGCCAGCCCCACCACAGAGAGGCCGGTTGGTTCCTGCTCACCTCTGTGCCGTCCCTTCCCGACCTGACCCCAGTGCAGGGGATAAGCTTCAGACAAGTCTTTCCATGTCCCTCTGCATGACAATAGACTTCCTCCCCTCTCCCATTCCACAGGCCCACCCGGGACATCCACCTTTGTCATTAGCTCAGGAGAGGATGCAAGATGAGAATCTCTGCTATTGTGTGGGGAGACTCAGTTTCCCGGGTTTCCCCCATGGACACATGTTCTTCAGCTGGGTCTGATTTTCTCCAGACAAGCTGTCTTGGGAAGGATTTGGCCAGCCCTAAGAACCTGAAGGGAAAGGGCGGAGGGGGGTTCTCTCTCTGCCCCCGACAGCCCCGAGCTGGGTAGGTCCCTCAGACCCGGCCAGGGGCAGCCCATCCCCCGGCGCCCTTCCCCGGGGCATCCAAGGGCAGGCTCGGCGCCAGCCCCACCCCGCTCGCCACTGCCCGACCATCGTCCTCCCTCGGGGGGCCTGGGCAGGACAGGGACCCGGCTGTGGGAGGCCTCCAGATCTCAGGCCTGGCACACCGTTTACCAGGCTGCTTCCTCCACTGACGGGGGCCCAGCACATGCCCCAGGAGACTTGGCAGCCGCCCCCAGGGCTCTAGCCTCTGGAACTCGTCCCCTTGGAAGGGGCCTGGCCCAGGTGCCAGGCTCGGCTGGTCGGCCAGCCTCCTTTGGAGAAAGCAGGCAAGCCGAGCCAGGCTTGCAGTGGCCCTGGCGTGACACCTGCCACCTCAGGCAGAGGGCCTCCCGCGTGCCCTCCATGGCGGGTTTCTCCCCGGAGCCGTGGCCTGGGCACTAGGAAGGCCGGGCCTCCCCGACTCCCGGGAGGAGGGGCTAGCCCACTTGCGCCCTGGCCCCCAAACCCTCTGGTGCCATCTGCCTGTCTCGGCACTTCTGACTCCACAGAGCCTTTCCTACATCTGGGCTGCCTGCCGTGGCAAAGTGCAGGCGTGGGGTGAGGCCATGGCTTTGTCTTTCCAGGAAAAAATGAGCCCCTGGCCGAAGCAGCAGGCCCAGGCAGAGCCTTGAGCTTGAAGCCCAGTAGGTCTGTGGCCCTCAGGGCCAGAGCCATGCTTTCAAGGCAGGGAAGCGGCCTGCAAGCTGAGTGGGAGTGGGGGAGGGGAGGGAGACAGCTGAAGCCGAGTCCAGAAGGGCGGCGATGGAAGAGCTGCAGCTGGGTCAGAGCCTGGAGGGAGGGCGGGGCCTTCACTGAGGACCCCCCCCCCCCGAGGCCAGCCCTAGGCCCCGGCGGTCGCGCATGCGCCCTTGGCCTGTGCGGTGTGTGGGGGGTTGAACCCAAGCCCGCAGGGCTCCCGGAGCGGCCAGAGAAAGAAGGGCCCATGGAGAGGTAGGCGAGGTGGGCAGGGGGCGCCACCTTACTCTCCTCAGCTCCCTGAGGGAGAGAGACAGAGACAGAGACAGTGAGAGAGATCCCTGACCTCTGAGTCTCTGCCTCCACCGCTGGCTGGTGCCAACTCACGCGCCATCCCACTTCCAGCCATCACCCCCACGCCTGCCCCGGGGCCAGCCCCACCACAGAGAGGCCGGTTGGTTCCTGCTCACCTCTGTGCCGTCCCTTCCCGACCTGACCCCAGTGCAGGGGATAAGCTTCAGACAAGTCTTTCCATGTCCCTCTGCATGACAATAGACTTCCTCCCCTCTCCCATTCCACAGGCCCACCCGGGACATCCACCTTTGTCATTAGCTCAGGAGAGGATGCAAGATGAGAATCTCTGCTATTGTGTGGGGAGACTCAGTTTCCCGGGTTTCCCCCATGGACACATGTTCTTCAGCTGGGTCTGATTTTCTCCAGACAAGCTGTCTTGGGAAGGATTTGGCCAGCCCTAAGAACCTGAAGGGAAAGGGCGGAGGGGGGTTCTCTCTCTGCCCCCGACAGCCCTGAGCTGGGTCGGTCCCTCAGACCCGGCCAGGGGCAGCCCATCCCCCGGCGCCCTTCCCCGGGGCATCCAAGGGCAGGCTCGGCGCCAGCCCCACCCCGCTCGCCACTGCCCGACCATCGTCCTCCCTCGGGGGGCCTGGGCAGGACAGGGACCCGGCTGTGGGAGGCCTCCAGATCTCAGGCCTGGCACACCGTTTACCAGGCTGCTTCCTCCTCTGACGGGGGCCCAGCACACGCCCCAGGAGACTTGGCAGCCGCCCCCAGGGCTCTATCCTCTGGAACTCGTCCCCTTGGAAGGGGCCTGGCCCAGGTGCCAGGTTCGGCTGGTCGGCCAGCCTCCTTTGGAGAAAGCAGGCAAGCCGAGCCAGGCTTGCAGTGGCCCTGGCGTGACACCTGCCACCTCAGGCAGAGGGCCTCCCGCGTGCCCTCCATGGCGGGTTTCTCCCCGGAGCCGTGGCCTGGGCACTAGGAAGGCCGGGCCTCCCCGACTCCCGGGAGGAGGGGCTAGCCCACTTGCGCCCTGGCCCCCAAAGCCTGCGGTGCCATCTGCCTGTCTCGGCACTTCTGACTCCACAGAGCCTTTCCTACACCTGGGCTGCCTGCCGTGGCAAAGTGCAGGCGTGGGGTGAGGCCATGGCTTTGTCTTTCCAGGAAAAAATGAGCCCCTGGCCGAAGCAGCAGGCCCAGGCAGAGCCTTGAGCTTGAAGCCCAGTAGGTCTGTGGCCCTCAGGGCCAGAGCAATGCTTTCAAGGCAGGGAAGCGGCCTGCAAGCTGAGTGGGAGTGGGGGAGGGGAGGGAGACAGCTGAAGCCGAGTCCAGAAGGGCGGCGATGGAAGAGCTGCAGCTGGGTCAGAGCCTGGAGGGAGGGCGGGGCCTTCACTGAGGACCCCCCCCCTGGAGGCCAGCCCTAGGCCCAGGCGGTCGCGCATGCGCCCTTGGCCTGTGCGGTGTGTGGGGGGTTGAACCCAAGCCCGCAGGGCTCCCGGAGCGGCCAGAGAAAGAAGGGCCCATGGAGAGGTAGGCGAGGTAGGCAGGGGGCGCCACCTTACTCTCCTCAGCTCCCTGAGGGAGAGAGACAGAGACAGAGAGAGAGATCCCTGACCTCTGAGTCTCTGCCTCCACCGCTGGCTGGTGCCAACTCACGCGCCATCCCACTTCCAGCCATCACCCCCACGCCTGCCCCGGGGCCAGCCCCACCACAGAGAGGCCGGTTGGTTCCTGCTCACCTCTGTGCCGTCCCTTCCCGACCTGACCCCAGTGCAGGGGATAAGCTTCAGACAAGTCTTTCCATGTCCCTCTGCATGACAATAGACTTCCTCCCCTCTCCCATTCCACAGGCCCACCCGGGACATCCACCTTTGTCATTAGCTCAGGAGAGGATGCAAGATGAGAATCTCTGCTATTGTGTGGGGAGACTCAGTTTCCCGGGTTTCCCCCATGGACACATGTTCTTCAGCTGGGTCTGATTTTCTCCAGACAAGCTGTCTTGGGAAGGATTTGGCCAGCCCTAAGAACCTGAAGGGAAAGGGCGGAGGGGGGTTCTCTCTCTGCCCCCGACAGCCCCGAGCTGGGTCGGTCCCTCAGACCCGGCCAGGGGCAGCCCATCCCCCGGCGCCCTTCCCCGGGGCATCCAAGGGCAGGCTCGGCGCCAGCCCCACCCCGCTCGCCACTGCCCGACCATCGTCCTCCCTCGGGGGGCCTGGGCAGGACAGGGACCCGGCTGTGGGAGGCCTCCAGATCTCAGGCCTGGCACACCGTTTACCAGGCTGCTTCCTCCTCTGACGGGGGCCCAGCACACGCCCCAGGAGACTTGGCAGCCGCCGCCAGGGCTCTATCCTCTGGAACTCGTCCCCTTGGAAGGGGCCTGGCCCAGGTGCCAGGTTCGGCTGGTCGGCCAGCCTCCTTTGGAGAAAGCAGGCAAGCCGAGCCAGGCTTGCAGTGGCCCTGGCGTGACACCTGCCACCTCAGGCAGAGGGCCTCCCGCGTGCCCTCCATGGCGGGTTTCTCCCCGGAGCCGTGGCCTGGGCACTATGAAGGCCGGGCCTCCCCGACTCCCGGGAGGAGGGGCTAGCCCACTTGCGCCCTGGCCCCCAAAGCCTGCGGTGCCATCTGCCTGTCTCGGCACTTCTGACTCCACAGAGCCTTTCCTACACCTGGGCTGCCTGCCGTGGCAAAGTGCAGGCGTGGGGTGAGGCCATGGCTTTGTCTTTCCAGGAAAAAATGAGCCCCTGGCCGAAGCAGCAGGCCCAGGCAGAGCCTTGAGCTTGAAGCCCAGTAGGTCTGTGGCCCTCAGGGCCAGAGCAATGCTTTCAAGGCAGGGAAGCGGCCTGCAAGCTGAGTGGGAGTGGGGGAGGGGAGGGAGACAGCTGAAGCCGAGTCCAGAAGGGCGGCGATGGAAGAGCTGCAGCTGGGTCAGAGCCTGGAGGGAGGGCGGGGCCTTCACTGAGGACCCCCCCCCCCTGGAGGCCAGCCCTAGGCCCAGGCGGTCGCGCATGCGCCCTTGGCCTGTGCGGTGTGTGGGGGGTTGAACCCAAGCCCGCAGGGCTCCCGGAGCGGCCAGAGAAAGAAGGGCCCATGGAGAGGTAGGCGAGGTAGGCAGGGGGCGCCACCTTACTCTCCTCAGCTCCCTGAGGGAGAGAGACAGAGACAGAGACAGAGAGAGAGATCCCTGACCTCTGAGTCTCTGCCTCCACCGCTGGCTGGTGCCAACTCACGCGCCATCCCACTTCCAGCCATCACCCCCACGCCTGCCCCGGGGCCAGCCCCACCACAGAGAGGCCGGTTGGTTCCTGCTCACCTCTGTGCCGTCCCTTCCCGACCTGACCCCAGTGCAGGGGATAAGCTTCAGACAAGTCTTTCCATGTCCCTCTGCATGACAATAGACTTCCTCCCCTCTCCCATTCCACAGGCCCACCCGGGACATCCACCTTTGTCATTAGCTCAGGAGAGGATGCAAGATGAGAATCTCTGCTATTGTGTGGGGAGACTCAGTTTCCCGGGTTTCCCCCATGGACACATGTTCTTCAGCTGGGTCTGATTTTCTCCAGACAAGCTGTCTTGGGAAGGATTTGGCCAGCCCTAAGAACCTGAAGGGAAAGGGCGTAGGGGGGTTCTCTCTCTGCCCCCGACAGCCCCGAGCTGGGTCGGTCCCTCAGACCCGGCCAGGGGCAGCCCATCCCCCGGCGCCCTTCCCCGGGGCATCCAAGGGCAGGCTCGGCGCCAGCCCCACCCCGCTCGCCACTGCCCGACCATCGTCCTCCCTCGGGGGGCCTGGGCAGGACAGGGACCCGGCTGTGGGAGGCCTCCAGATCTCAGGCCTGGCACACCGTTTACCAGGCTGCTTCCTCCTCTGACGGGGGCCCAGCACACGCCCCAGGAGACTTGGCAGCCGCCCCCAGGGCTCTAGCCTCTGGAACTCGTCCCCTTGGAAGGGGCCTGGCCCAGGTGCCAGGTTCGGCTGGTCGGCCAGCCTCCTTTGGAGAAAGCAGGCAAGCCGAGCCAGGCTTGCAGTGGCCCTGGCGTGACACCTGCCACCTCAGGCAGAGGGCCTCCCGCGTGCCCTCCATGGCGGGTTTCTCCCCGGAGCCGTGGCCTGGGCACTAGGAAGGCCGGGCCTCCCCGACTCCCGGGAGGAGGGGCTAGCCCACTTGCGCCCTGGCCCCCAAAGCCTGCGGTGCCATCTGCCTGTCTCGGCACTTCTGACTCCACAGAGCCTTTCCTACACCTGGGCTGCCTGCCGTGGCAAAGTGCAGGCGTGGGGTGAGGCCATGGCTTTGTCTTTCCAGGAAAAAATGAGCCCCTGGCCGAAGCAGCAGGCCCAGGCAGAGCCTTGAGCTTGAAGCCCAGTAGGTCTGTGGCCCTCAGGGCCAGAGCCATGCTTTCAAGGCAGGGAAGTGGCCTGCAAGCTGAGTGGGAGTGGGGGAGAGGAGGGAGACAGCTGAAGCCGAGTCCAGAAGGGCGGCGATGGAAGAGCTGCAGCTGGGTCAGAGCCTGGAGGGAGGGCGGGGCCTTCACTGAGGACCCCCCCCCCCAGGCCAGCCCTAGGCCCCGGCGGTCGCGCATGCGCCCTTGGCCTGTGCGGTGTGTGGGGGGTTGAACCCAAGCCCGCAGGGCTCCCGGAGCGGCCAGAGAAAGAAGGGCCCATGGAGAGGTAGGCGAGGTGGGCAGGGGGCGCCACCTTACTGTCCTCAGCTCCCTGAGGGAGAGAGACAGAGACAGAGACAGAGAGAGAGATCCCTGACCTCTGAGTCTCTGCCTCCACCGCTGGCTGGTGCCAACTCACGCGCCATCCCACTTCCAGCCATCACCCCCACGCCTGCCCCGGGGCCAGCCCCACCACAGAGAGGCCGGTTGGTTCCTGCTCACCTCTGTGCCGTCCCTTCCCGACCTGACCCCAGTGCAGGGGATAAGCTTCAGACAAGTCTTTCCATGTCCCTCTGCATGACAATAGACTTCCTCCCCTCTCCCATTCCACAGGCCCACCCGGGACATCCACCTTTGTCATTAGCTCAGGAGAGGATGCAAGATGAGAATCTCTGCTATTGTGTGGGGAGACTCAGTTTCCCGGGTTTCCCCCATGGACACATGTTCTTCAGCTGGCTCTGATTTTCTCCAGACAAGCTGTCTTGGGAAGGATTTGGCCAGCCCTAAGAACCTGAAGGGAAAGGGCGGAGGGGGGTTCTCTCTCTGCCCCCGACAGCCCCGAGCTGGGTCGGTCCCTCAGACCCGGCCAGGGGCAGCCCATCCCCCGGCGCCCTTCCCCGGGGCATCCAAGGGCAGGCTCGGCGCCAGCCCCACCCCGCTCGCCACTGCCCGACCATCGTCCTCCCTCGGGGGGCCTGGGCAGGACAGGGACCCGGCTGTGGGAGGCCTCCAGATCTCAGGCCTGGCACACCGTTTACCAGGCTGCTTCCTCCTCTGACGGGGGCCCAGCACACGCCCCAGGAGACTTGGCAGCCGCCCCCAGGGCTCTATCCTTGGAACTCGTCCCCTTGGAAGGGGCCTGGCCCAGGTGCCAGGTTCGGCTGGTCGGCCAGCCTCCTTTGGAGAAAGCAGGCAAGCCGAGCCAGGCTTGCAGTGGCCCTGGCGTGACACCTGCCACCTCAGGCAGAGGGCCTCCCGCGTGCCCTCCATGGCGGGTTTCTCCCCGGAGCCGTGGCCTGGGCACTAGGAAGGCCGGGCGTCCCCGACTCCCGGGAGGAGGGGCTAGCCCACTTGCGCCCTTGCCCCCGAAGCCTGCGGTGCCATCTGCCTGTCTCGGCACTTCTGACTCCACAGAGCCTTTCCTACACCTGGGCTGCCTGCCGTGGCAAAGTGCAGGCGTGGGGTGAGGCCATGGCTTTGTCTTTCCAGGAAAAAATGAGCCCCTGGCCGAAGCAGCAGGCCCAGGCAGAGCCTTGAGCTTGAAGCCCAGTAGGTCTGTGGCCCTCAGGGCCAGAGCCATGCTTTCAAGGCAGGGAAGCGGCCTGCAAGCTGAGTGGGAGTGGGGGAGGGGAGGGAGACAGCTGAAGCCGAGTCCAGAAGGGCGGCGATGGAAGAGCTGCAGCTGGGTCAGAGCCTGGAGGGAGGGCGAGGCCTTCACTGAGGACCCCCCGCCCCCCCGAGGCCAGCCCTAGGCCCCGGCGGTCGCGCATGCGCCCTTGGCCTGTGCGGTGTGTGGGGGGTTGAACCCAAGCCCGCAGGGCTCCCGGAGCGGCCAGAGAAAGAAGGGCCCATGGAGAGGTAGGCGAGGTGGGCAGGGGCGCCACCTTACTCTCCTCAGCTCCCTGAGGGAGAGAGACAGAGGCAGAGACAGAGAGAGAGATCCCTGACCTCTGAGTCTCTGCCTCCACCGCTGGCTGGTGCCAACTCACGCGCCATCCCACTTCCAGCCATCACCCCCACGCCTGCCCCGGGGCCAGCCCCACCACAGAGAGGCCGGTTGGTTCCTGCTCACCTCTGTGCCGTCCCTTCCCGACCTGACCCCAGTGCAGGGGATAAGCTTCAGACAAGTCTTTCCATGTCCCTCTGCATGACAATAGACTTCCTCCCCTCTCCCATTCCACAGGCCCACCCGGGACATCCACCTTTGTCATTAGCTCAGGAGAGGATGCAAGATGAGAATCTCTGCTATTGTGTGGGGAGACTCAGTTTCCCGGGTTTCCCCCATGGACACATGTTCTTCAGCTGGGTCTGATTTTCTCCAGACAAGCTGTCTTGGGAAGGATTTGGCCAGCCCTAAGAACCTGAAGGGAAAGGGCGGAGGGGGGTTCTCTCTCTGCCCCCGACAGCCCCGAGCTGGGTCGGTCCCTCAGACCCGGCCAGGGGCAGCCCATCCCCCGGCGCCCTTCCCCGGGGCATCCAAGGGCAGGCTCGGCGCCAGCCCCACCCCGCTCGCCACTGCCCGACCATCGTCCTCCCTCGGGGGGCCTGGGCAGGACAGGGACCCGGCTGTGGGAGGCCTCCAGATCTCAGGCCTGGCACACCGTTTACCAGGCTGCTTCCTCCACTGACAGGGGCCCAGCACATGCCCCAGGAGACTTGGCAGCCGCCCCCAGGGCTCTAGCCTCTGGAACTCGTCCCCTTGGAAGGGGCCTGGCCCAGGTGCCAGGCTCGGCTGGTCGGCCAGCCTCCTTTGGAGAAAGCAGGCAAGCCGAGCCAGGCTTGCAGTGGCCCTGGCGTGACACCTGCCACCTCAGGCAGAGGGCCTCCCGCGTGCCCTCCATGGCGGGTTTCTCCCCGGAGCCGTGGCCTGGGCACTAGGAAGGCCGGGCCTCCCCGACTCCCGGGAGGAGGGGCTAGCCCACTTGCGCCCTGGCCCCCAAACCCTCTGGTGCCATCTGCCTGTCTCGGCACTTCTGACTCCACAGAGCCTTTCCTACATCTGGGCTGCCTGCCGTGGCAAAGTGCAGGCGTGGGGTGAGGCCATGGCTTTGTCTTTCCAGGAAAAAATGAGCCCCTGGCCGAAGCAGCAGGCCCAGGCAGAGCCTTGAGCTTGAAGCCCAGTAGGTCTGTGGCCCTCAGGGCCAGAGCCATGCTTTCAAGGCAGGGAAGCGGCCTGCAAGCTGAGTGGGAGTGGGGGAGGGGAGGGAGACAGCTGAAGCCGAGTCCAGAAGGGCGGCGATGGAAGAGCTGCAGCTGGGTCAGAGCCTGGAGGGAGGGCGAGGCCTTCACTGAGGGCCCCCCGCCCCCCCGAGGCCAGCCCTAGGCCCCGGCGGTCGCGCATGCGCCCTTGGCCTGTGCGGTGTGTGGGGGGTTGAACCCAAGCCCGCAGGGCTCCCGGAGCGGCCAGAGAAAGAAGGGCCCATGGAGAGGTAGGCGAGGTGGGCAGGGGCGCCACCTTACTCTCCTCAGCTCCCTGAGGGAGAGAGACAGAGGCAGAGACAGAGAGAGAGATCCCTGACCTCTGAGTCTCTGCCTCCACCGCTGGCTGGTGCCAACTCACGCGCCATCCCACTTCCAGCCATCACCCCCACGCCTGCCCCGGGGCCAGCCCCACCACAGAGAGGCCGGTTGGTTCCTGCTCACCTCTGTGCCGTCCCTTCCCGACCTGACCCCAGTGCAGGGGATAAGCTTCAGACAAGTCTTTCCATGTCCCTCTGCATGACAATAGACTTCCTCCCCTCTCCCATTCCACAGGCCCACCCGGGACATCCACCTTTGTCATTAGCTCAGGAGAGGATGCAAGATGAGAATCTCTGCTATTGTGTGGGGAGACTCAGTTTCCCGGGTTTCCCCCATGGACACATGTTCTTCAGCTGGGTCTGATTTTCTCCAGACAAGCTGTCTTGGGAAGGATTTGGCCAGCCCTAAGAACCTGAAGGGAAAGGGCGGAGGGGGGTTCTCTCTCTGCCCCCGACAGCCCCGAGCTGGGTCGGTCCCTCAGACCCGGCCAGGGGCAGCCCATCCCCCGGCGCCCTTCCCCGGGGCATCCAAGGGCAGGCTCGGCGCCAGCCCCACCCCGCTCGCCACTGCCCGACCATCGTCCTCCCTCGGGGGGCCTGGGCAGGACAGGGACCCGGCTGTGGGAGGCCTCCAGATCTCAGGCCTGGCACACCGTTTACCAGGCTGCTTCCTCCACTGACAGGGGCCCAGCACATGCCCCAGGAGACTTGGCAGCCGCCCCCAGGGCTCTAGCCTCTGGAACTCGTCCCCTTGGAAGGGGCCTGGCCCAGGTGCCAGGCTCGGCTGGTCGGCCAGCCTCCTTTGGAGAAAGCAGGCAAGCCGAGCCAGGCTTGCAGTGGCCCTGGCGTGACACCTGCCACCTCAGGCAGAGGGCCTCCCGCGTGCCCTCCATGGCGGGTTTCTCCCCGGAGCCGTGGCCTGGGCACTAGGAAGGCCGGGCCTCCCCGACTCCCGGGAGGAGGGGCTAGCCCACTTGCGCCCTGGCCCCCAAACCCTCTGGTGCCATCTGCCTGTCTCGGCACTTCTGACTCCACAGAGCCTTTCCTACATCTGGGCTGCCTGCCGTGGCAAAGTGCAGGTGTGGGGTGAGGCCATGGCTTTGTCTTTCCAGGAAAAAATGAGCCCCTGGCCGAAGCAGCAGGCCCAGGCAGAGCCTTGAGCTTGAAGCCCAGTAGGTCTGTGGCCCTCAGGGCCAGAGCCATGCTTTCAAGGCAGGGAAGCGGCCTGCAAGCTGAGTGGGAGTGGGGGAGGGGAGGGAGACAGCTGAAGCCGAGTCCAGAAGGGCGGCGATGGAAGAGCTGCAGCTGGGTCAGAGCCTGGAGGGAGGGCGGGGCCTTCACTGAGGACCCCCCCCCCCCCGAGGCCAGCCCTAGGCCCTGGCGGTCGCGCATGCGCCCTTGGCCTGTGCGGTGTGTGGGGGGTTGAACCCAAGCCCGCAGGGCTCCCGGAGCGGCCAGAGAAAGAAGGGCCCATGGAGAGGTAGGCGAGGTGGGCAGGGGGCGCCACCTTACTCTCCTCAGCTCCCTGAGGGAGAGAGACAGAGACAGAGACAGAGAGAGAGATCCCTGACCTCTGAGTCTCTGCCTCCACCGCTGGCTGGTGCCAACTCACGCGCCATCCCACTTCCAGCCATCACCCCCACGCCTGCCCCGGGGCCAGCCCCACCACAGAGAGGCCGGTTGGTTCCTGCTCACCTCTGTGCCGTCCCTTCCCGACCTGACCCCAGTGCAGGGGATAAGCTTCAGACAAGTCTTTCCATGTCCCTCTGCATGACAATAGACTTCCTCCCCTCTCCCATTCCACAGGCCCACCCGGGACATCCACCTTTGTCATTAGCTCAGGAGAGGATGCAAGATGAGAATCTCTGCTATTGTGTGGGGAGACTCAGTTTCCCGGGTTTCCCCCATGGACACATGTTCTTCAGCTGGGTCTGATTTTCTCCAGACAAGCTGTCTTGGGAAGGATTTGGCCAGCCCTAAGAACCTGAAGGGAAAGGGCGGAGGGGGGTTCTCTCTCTGCCCCCGACAGCCCCGAGCTGGGTCGGGCCCTCAGACCCGGCCAGGGGCAGCCCATCCCCCGGCGCCCTTCCCCGGGGCATCCAAGGGCAGGCTCGGCGCCAGCCCCACCCCGCTCGCCACTGCCCGACCATCGTCCTCCCTCGGGGGGCCTGGGCAGGACAGGGACACGGCTGTGGGAGGCCTCCAGATCTCAGGCCTGGCACACCGTTTACCAGGCTGCTTCCTCCACTGACAGGGGCCCAGCACATGCCCCAGGAGACTTGGCAGCCGCCCCCAGGGCTCTAGCCTCTGGAACTCGGCCCCTTGGAAGGGGCCTGGCCCAGGTGCCAGGCTCGGCTGGTCGGCCAGCCTCCTTTGGAGAAAGCAGGCAAGCCGAGCCAGGCTTGCAGTGGCCCTGGCGTGACACCTGCCACCTCAGGCAGAGGGCCTCCCGCGTGCCCTCCATGGCGGGTTTCTCCCCGGAGCCGTGGCCTGGGCACTAGGAAGGCCGGGCCTCCCCGACTCCCGGGAGGAGGGGCTAGCCCACTTGCGCCCTGACCCCCAAACCCTCTGGTGCCATCTGCCTGTCTCGGCACTTCTGACTCCACAGAGCCTTTCCTACATCTGGGCTACCTGCCGTGGCAAAGTGCAGGCGTGGGGTGAGGCCATGGCTTTGTCTTTCCAGGAAAAAATGAGCCCCTGGCCGAAGCAGCAGGCCCAGGCAGAGCCTTGAGCTTGAAGCCCAGTAGGTCTGTGGCCCTCAGGGCCAGAGCCATGCTTTCAAGGCAGGGAAGCGGCCTGCAAGCTGAGTGGGAGTGGGGGAGGGGAGGGAGACAGCTGAAGCCGAGTCCAGAAGGGCGGCGATGGAAGAGCTGCAGCTGGGTCAGAGCCTGGAGGGAGGGCGAGGCCTTCACTGAGGACCCCCCGCCCCCCCGAGGCCAGCCCTAGGCCCCGGCGGTCGCGCATGCGCCCTTGGCCTGTGCGGTGTGTGGGGGGTTGAACCCAAGCCCGCAGGGCTCCCGGAGCGGCCAGAGAAAGAAGGGCCCATGGAGAGGTAGGCGAGGTGGGCAGGGGCGCCACCTTACTCTCCTCAGCTCCCTGAGGGAGAGAGACAGAGGCAGAGACAGAGAGAGAGATCCCTGACCTCTGAGTCTCTGCCTCCACCGCTGGCTGGTGCCAACTCACGCGCCATCCCACTTCCAGCCATCACCCCCACGCCTGCCCCGGGGCCAGCCCCACCACAGACAGGCCAGTTGGTTCCTGCTCACCTCTGTGCCGTCCCTTCCCGACCTGACCCCAGTGCAGGGGATAAGCTTCAGACAAGTCTTTCCATGTCCCTCTGCATGACAATAGACTTCCTCCCCTCTCCCATTCCACAGGCCCACCCGGGACATCCACCTTTGTCATTAGCTCAGGAGAGGATGCAAGATGAGAATCTCTGCTATTGTGTGGGGAGACTCAGTTTCCCGGGTTTCCCCCATGGACACATGTTCTTCAGCTGGGTCTGATTTTCTCCAGACAAGCTGTCTTGGGAAGGATTTGGCCAGCCCTAAGAACCTGAAGGGAAAGGGCGGAGGGGGGTTCTCTCTCTGCCCCCGACAGCCCCGAGCTGGGTCGGTCCCTCAGACCCGGCCAGGGGCAGCCCATCCCCCGGCGCCCTTCCCCGGGGCATCCAAGGGCAGGCTCGGCGCCAGCCCCACCCCGCTCGCCACTGCCCGACCATCGTCCTCCCTCGGGGGGCCTGGGCAGGACAGGGACCCGGCTGTGGGAGGCCTCCAGATCTCAGGCCTGGCACACCGTTTACCAGGCTGCTTCCTCCACTGACAGGGGCCCAGCACATGCCCCAGGAGACTTGGCAGCCGCCCCCAGGGCTCTAGCCTCTGGAACTCGGCCCCTTGGAAGGGGCCTGGCCCAGGTGCCAGGCTCGGCTGGTCGGCCAGCCTCCTTTGGAGAAAGCAGGCAAGCCGAGCCAGGCTTGCAGTGGCCCTGGCGTGACACCTGCCACCTCAGGCAGAGGGCCTCCCGCGTGCCCTCCATGGCGGGTTTCTCCCCGGAGCCGTGGCCTGGGCACTAGGAAGGCCGGGCCTCCCCGACTCCCGGGAGGAGGGGCTAGCCCACTTGCGCCCTGGCCCCCAAACCCTCTGGTGCCATCTGCCTGTCTCGGCACTTCTGACTCCACAGAGCCTTTCCTACATCTGGGCTGCCTGCCGTGGCAAAGTGCAGGTGTGGGGTGAGGCCATGGCTTTGTCTTTCCAGGAAAAAATGAGCCCCTGGCCGAAGCAGCAGGCCCAGGCAGAGCCTTGAGCTTGAAGCCCAGTAGGTCTGTGGCCCTCAGGGCCAGAGCCATGCTTTCAAGGCAGGGAAGCGGCCTGCAAGCTGAGTGGGAGTGGGGGAGGGGAGGGAGACAGCTGAAGCCGAGTCCAGAAGGGCGGCGATGGAAGAGCTGCAGCTGGGTCAGAGCCTGGAGGGAGGGCGGGGCCTTCACTGAGGACCCCCCCCCCCCCCCGAGGCCAGCCCTAGGCCCTGGCGGTCGCGCATGCGCCCTTGGCCTGTGCGGTGTGTGGGGGGTTGAACCCAAGCCCGCAGGGCTCCCGGAGCGGCCAGAGAAAGAAGGGCCCATGGAGAGGTAGGCGAGGTGGGCAGGGGGCGCCACCTTACTCTCCTCAGCTCCCTGAGGGAGAGAGACAGAGACAGAGACAGAGAGAGAGATCCCTGACCTCTGAGTCTCTGCCTCCACCGCTGGCTGGTGCCAACTCACGCGCCATCCCACTTCCAGCCATCACCCCCACGCCTGCCCCGGGGCCAGCCCCACCACAGAGAGGCCGGTTGGTTCCTGCTCACCTCTGTGCCGTCCCTTCCCGACCTGACCCCAGTGCAGGGGATAAGCTTCAGACAAGTCTTTCCATGTCCCTCTGCATGACAATAGACTTCCTCCCCTCTCCCATTCCACAGGCCCACCCGGGACATCCACCTTTGTCATTAGCTCAGGAGAGGATGCAAGATGAGAATCTCTGCTATTGTGTGGGGAGACTCAGTTTCCCGGGTTTCCCCCATGGACACATGTTCTTCAGCTGGGTCTGATTTTCTCCAGACAAGCTGTCTTGGGAAGGATTTGGCCAGCCCTAAGAACCTGAAGGGAAAGGGCGGAGGGGGGTTCTCTCTCTGCCCCCGACAGCCCCGAGCTGGGTCGGTCCCTCAGACCCGGCCAGGGGCAGCCCATCCCCCGGCGCCCTTCCCCGGGGCATCCAAGGGCAGGCTCGGCGCCAGCCCCACCCCGCTCGCCACTGCCCGACCATCGTCCTCCCTCGGGGGGCCTGGGCAGGACAGGGACCCGGCTGTGGGAGGCCTCCAGATCTCAGGCCTGGCACACCGTTTACCAGGCTGCTTCCTCCACTGACAGGGGCCCAGCACATGCCCCAGGAGACTTGGCAGCCGCCCCCAGGGCTCTAGCCTCTGGAACTCGGCCCCTTGGAAGGGGCCTGGCCCAGGTGCCAGGCTCGGCTGGTCGGCCAGCCTCCTTTGGAGAAAGCAGGCAAGCCGAGCCAGGCTTGCAGTGGCCCTGGCGTGACACCTGCCACCTCAGGCAGAGGGCCTCCCGCGTGCCCTCCATGGCGGGTTTCTCCCCGGAGCCGTGGCCTGGGCACTAGGAAGGCCGGGCCTCCCCGACTCCCGGGAGGAGGGGCTAGCCCACTTGCGCCCTGACCCCCAAACCCTCTGGTGCCATCTGCCTGTCTCGGCACTTCTGACTCCACAGAGCCTTTCCTACATCTGGGCTACCTGCCGTGGCAAAGTGCAGGCGTGGGGTGAGGCCATGGCTTTGTCTTTCCAGGAAAAAATGAGCCCCTGGCCGAAGCAGCAGGCCCAGGCAGAGCCTTGAGCTTGAAGCCCAGTAGGTCTGTGGCCCTCAGGGCCAGAGCCATGCTTTCAAGGCAGGGAAGCGGCCTGCAAGCTGAGTGGGAGTGGGGGAGGGGAGGGAGACAGCTGAAGCCGAGTCCAGAAGGGCGGCGATGGAAGAGCTGCAGCTGGGTCAGAGCCTGGAGGGAGGGCGAGGCCTTCACTGAGGACCCCCCGCCCCCCCGAGGCCAGCCCTAGGCCCCGGCGGTCGCGCATGCGCCCTTGGCCTGTGCGGTGTGTGGGGGGTTGAACCCAAGCCCGCAGGGCTCCCGGAGCGGCCAGAGAAAGAAGGGCCCATGGAGAGGTAGGCGAGGTGGGCAGGGGCGCCACCTTACTCTCCTCAGCTCCCTGAGGGAGAGAGACAGAGGCAGAGACAGAGAGAGAGATCCCTGACCTCTGAGTCTCTGCCTCCACCGCTGGCTGGTGCCAACTCACGCGCCATCCCACTTCCAGCCATCACCCCCACGCCTGCCCCGGGGCCAGCCCCACCACAGACAGGCCGGTTGGTTCCTGCTCACCTCTGTGCCGTCCCTTCCCGACCTGACCCCAGTGCAGGGGATAAGCTTCAGACAAGTCTTTCCATGTCCCTCTGCATGACAATAGACTTCCTCCCCTCTCCCATTCCACAGGCCCACCCGGGACATCCACCTTTGTCATTAGCTCAGGAGAGGATGCAAGATGAGAATCTCTGCTATTGTGTGGGGAGACTCAGTTTCCCGGGTTTCCCCCATGGACACATGTTCTTCAGCTGGGTCTGATTTTCTCCAGACAAGCTGTCTTGGGAAGGATTTGGCCAGCCCTAAGAACCTGAAGGGAAAGGGCGGAGGGGGGTTCTCTCTCTGCCCCCGACAGCCCCGAGCTGGGTCGGTCCCTCAGACCCGGCCAGGGGCAGCCCATCCCCCGGCGCCCTTCCCCGGGGCATCCAAGGGCAGGCTCGGCGCCAGCCCCACCCCGCTCGCCACTGCCCGACCATCGTCCTCCCTCGGGGGGCCTGGGCAGGACAGGGACCCGGCTGTGGGAGGCCTCCAGATCTCAGGCCTGGCACACCGTTTACCAGGCTGCTTCCTCCACTGACAGGGGCCCAGCACATGCCCCAGGAGACTTGGCAGCCGCCCCCAGGGCTCTAGCCTCTGGAACTCGGCCCCTTGGAAGGGGCCTGGCCCAGGTGCCAGGCTCGGCTGGTCGGCCAGCCTCCTTTGGAGAAAGCAGGCAAGCCGAGCCAGGCTTGCAGTGGCCCTGGCGTGACACCTGCCACCTCAGGCAGAGGGCCTCCCGCGTGCCCTCCATGGCGGGTTTCTCCCCGGAGCCGTGGCCTGGGCACTAGGAAGGCCGGGCCTCCCCGACTCCCGGGAGGAGGGGCTAGCCCACTTGCGCCCTGGCCCCCAAACCCTCTGGTGCCATCTGCCTGTCTCGGCACTTCTGACTCCACAGAGCCTTTCCTACATCTGGGCTGCCTGCCGTGGCAAAGTGCAGGTGTGGGGTGAGGCCATGGCTTTGTCTTTCCAGGAAAAAATGAGCCCCTGGCCGAAGCAGCAGGCCCAGGCAGAGCCTTGAGCTTGAAGCCCAGTAGGTCTGTGGCCCTCAGGGCCAGAGCCATGCTTTCAAGGCAGGGAAGCGGCCTGCAAGCTGAGTGGGAGTGGGGGAGGGGAGGGAGACAGCTGAAGCCGAGTCCAGAAGGGCGGCGATGGAAGAGCTGCAGCTGGGTCAGAGCCTGGAGGGAGGGCGGGGCCTTCACTGAGGACCCCCCCCCCCCCCGAGGCCAGCCCTAGGCCCTGGCGGTCGCGCATGCGCCCTTGGCCTGTGCGGTGTGTGGGGGGTTGAACCCAAGCCCGCAGGGCTCCCGGAGCGGCCAGAGAAAGAAGGGCCCATGGAGAGGTAGGCGAGGTGGGCAGGGGGCGCCACCTTACTCTCCTCAGCTCCCTGAGGGAGAGAGACAGAGACAGAGACAGAGAGAGAGATCCCTGACCTCTGAGTCTCTGCCTCCACCGCTGGCTGGTGCCAACTCACGCGCCATCCCACTTCCAGCCATCACCCCCACGCCTGCCCCGGGGCCAGCCCCACCACAGAGAGGCCGGTTGGTTCCTGCTCACCTCTGTGCCGTCCCTTCCCGACCTGACCCCAGTGCAGGGGATAAGCTTCAGACAAGTCTTTCCATGTCCCTCTGCATGACAATAGACTTCCTCCCCTCTCCCATTCCACAGGCCCACCCGGGACATCCACCTTTGTCATTAGCTCAGGAGAGGATGCAAGATGAGAATCTCTGCTATTGTGTGGGGAGACTCAGTTTCCCGGGTTTCCCCCATGGACACATGTTCTTCAGCTGGGTCTGATTTTCTCCAGACAAGCTGTCTTGGGAAGGATTTGGCCAGCCCTAAGAACCTGAAGGGAAAGGGCGGAGGGGGGTTCTCTCTCTGCCCCCGACAGCCCCGAGCTGGGTCGGTCCCTCAGACCCGGCCAGGGGCAGCCCATCCCCCGGCGCCCTTCCCCGGGGCATCCAAGGGCAGGCTCGGCGCCAGCCCCACCCCGCTCGCCACTGCCCGACCATCGTCCTCCCTCGGGGGGCCTGGGCAGGACAGGGACCCGGCTGTGGGAGGCCTCCAGATCTCAGGCCTGGCACACCGTTTACCAGGCTGCTTCCTCCACTGACAGGGGCCCAGCACATGCCCCAGGAGACTTGGCAGCCGCCCCCAGGGCTCTAGCCTCTGGAACTCGGCCCCTTGGAAGGGGCCTGGCCCAGGTGCCAGGCTCGGCTGGTCGGCCAGCCTCCTTTGGAGAAAGCAGGCAAGCCGAGCCAGGCTTGCAGTGGCCCTGGCGTGACACCTGCCACCTCAGGCAGAGGGCCTCCCGCGTGCCCTCCATGGCGGGTTTCTCCCCGGAGCCGTGGCCTGGGCACTAGGAAGGCCGGGCCTCCCCGACTCCCGGGAGGAGGGGCTAGCCCACTTGCGCCCTGACCCCCAAACCCTCTGGTGCCATCTGCCTGTCTCGGCACTTCTGACTCCACAGAGCCTTTCCTACATCTGGGCTACCTGCCGTGGCAAAGTGCAGGCGTGGGGTGAGGCCATGGCTTTGTCTTTCCAGGAAAAAATGAGCCCCTGGCCGAAGCAGCAGGCCCAGGCAGAGCCTTGAGCTTGAAGCCCAGTAGGTCTGTGGCCCTCAGGGCCAGAGCCATGCTTTCAAGGCAGGGAAGCGGCCTGCAAGCTGAGTGGGAGTGGGGGAGGGGAGGGAGACAGCTGAAGCCGAGTCCAGAAGGGCGGCGATGGAAGAGCTGCAGCTGGGTCAGAGCCTGGAGGGAGGGCGAGGCCTTCACTGAGGACCCCCCGCCCCCCCGAGGCCAGCCCTAGGCCCCGGCGGTCGCGCATGCGCCCTTGGCCTGTGCGGTGTGTGGGGGGTTGAACCCAAGCCCGCAGGGCTCCCGGAGCGGCCAGAGAAAGAAGGGCCCATGGAGAGGTAGGCGAGGTGGGCAGGGGCGCCACCTTACTCTCCTCAGCTCCCTGAGGGAGAGAGACAGAGGCAGAGACAGAGAGAGAGATCCCTGACCTCTGAGTCTCTGCCTCCACCGCTGGCTGGTGCCAACTCACGCGCCATCCCACTTCCAGCCATCACCCCCACGCCTGCCCCGGGGCCAGCCCCACCACAGAGAGGCCGGTTGGTTCCTGCTCACCTCTGTGCCGTCCCTTCCCGACCTGACCCCAGTGCAGGGGATAAGCTTCAGACAAGTCTTTCCATGTCCCTCTGCATGACAATAGACTTCCTCCCCTCTCCCATTCCACAGGCCCACCCGGGACATCCACCTTTGTCATTAGCTCAGGAGAGGATGCAAGATGAGAATCTCTGCTATTGTGTGGGGAGACTCAGTTTCCCGGGTTTCCCCCATGGACACATGTTCTTCAGCTGGGTCTGATTTTCTCCAGACAAGCTGTCTTGGGAAGGATTTGGCCAGCCCTAAGAACCTGAAGGGAAAGGGCGGAGGGGGGTTCTCTCTCTGCCCCCGACAGCCCCGAGCTGGGTCGGTCCCTCAGACCCGGCCAGGGGCAGCCCATCCCCCGGCGCCCTTCCCCGGGGCATCCAAGGGCAGGCTCGGCGCCAGCCCCACCCCGCTCGCCACTGCCCGACCATCGTCCTCCCTCGGGGGGCCTGGGCAGGACAGGGACCCGGCTGTGGGAGGCCTCCAGATCTCAGGCCTGGCACACCGTTTACCAGGCTGCTTCCTCCACTGACAGGGGCCCAGCACATGCCCCAGGAGACTTGGCAGCCGCCCCCAGGGCTCTAGCCTCTGGAACTCGTCCCCTTGGAAGGGGCCTGGCCCAGGTGCCAGGCTCGGCTGGTCGGCCAGCCTCCTTTGGAGAAAGCAGGCAAGCCGAGCCAGGCTTGCAGTGGCCCTGGCGTGACACCTGCCACCTCAGGCAGAGGGCCTCCCGCGTGCCCTCCATGGCGGGTTTCTCCCCGGAGCCGTGGCCTGGGCACTAGGAAGGCCGGGCCTCCCCGACTCCCGGGAGGAGGGGCTAGCCCACTTGCGCCCTGGCCCCCAAACCCTCTGGTGCCATCTGCCTGTCTCGGCACTTCTGACTCCACAGAGCCTTTCCTACATCTGGGCTGCCTGCCGTGGCAAAGTGCAGGTGTGGGGTGAGGCCATGGCTTTGTCTTTCCAGGAAAAAATGAGCCCCTGGCCGAAGCAGCAGGCCCAGGCAGAGCCTTGAGCTTGAAGCCCAGTAGGTCTGTGGCCCTCAGGGCCAGAGCCATGCTTTCAAGGCAGGGAAGCGGCCTGCAAGCTGAGTGGGAGTGGGGGAGGGGAGGGAGACAGCTGAAGCCGAGTCCAGAAGGGCGGCGATGGAAGAGCTGCAGCTGGGTCAGAGCCTGGAGGGAGGGCGGGGCCTTCACTGAGGACCCCCCCCCCCCCGAGGCCAGCCCTAGGCCCTGGCGGTCGCGCATGCGCCCTTGGCCTGTGCGGTGTGTGGGGGGTTGAACCCAAGCCCGCAGGGCTCCCGGAGCGGCCAGAGAAAGAAGGGCCCATGGAGAGGTAGGCGAGGTGGGCAGGGGGCGCCACCTTACTCTCCTCAGCTCCCTGAGGGAGAGAGACAGAGACAGAGACAGAGAGAGAGATCCCTGACCTCTGAGTCTCTGCCTCCACCGCTGGCTGGTGCCAACTCACGCGCCATCCCACTTCCAGCCATCACCCCCACGCCTGCCCCGGGGCCAGCCCCACCACAGAGAGGCCGGTTGGTTCCTGCTCACCTCTGTGCCGTCCCTTCCCGACCTGACCCCAGTGCAGGGGATAAGCTTCAGACAAGTCTTTCCATGTCCCTCTGCATGACAATAGACTTCCTCCCCTCTCCCATTCCACAGGCCCACCCGGGACATCCACCTTTGTCATTAGCTCAGGAGAGGATGCAAGATGAGAATCTCTGCTATTGTGTGGGGAGACTCAGTTTCCCGGGTTTCCCCCATGGACACATGTTCTTCAGCTGGGTCTGATTTTCTCCAGACAAGCTGTCTTGGGAAGGATTTGGCCAGCCCTAAGAACCTGAAGGGAAAGGGCGGAGGGGGGTTCTCTCTCTGCCCCCGACAGCCCCGAGCTGGGTCGGGCCCTCAGACCCGGCCAGGGGCAGCCCATCCCCCGGCGCCCTTCCCCGGGGCATCCAAGGGCAGGCTCGGCGCCAGCCCCACCCCGCTCGCCACTGCCCGACCATCGTCCTCCCTCGGGGGGCCTGGGCAGGACAGGGACACGGCTGTGGGAGGCCTCCAGATCTCAGGCCTGGCACACCGTTTACCAGGCTGCTTCCTCCACTGACAGGGGCCCAGCACATGCCCCAGGAGACTTGGCAGCCGCCCCCAGGGCTCTAGCCTCTGGAACTCGGCCCCTTGGAAGGGGCCTGGCCCAGGTGCCAGGCTCGGCTGGTCGGCCAGCCTCCTTTGGAGAAAGCAGGCAAGCCGAGCCAGGCTTGCAGTGGCCCTGGCGTGACACCTGCCACCTCAGGCAGAGGGCCTCCCGCGTGCCCTCCATGGCGGGTTTCTCCCCGGAGCCGTGGCCTGGGCACTAGGAAGGCCGGGCCTCCCCGACTCCCGGGAGGAGGGGCTAGCCCACTTGCGCCCTGACCCCCAAACCCTCTGGTGCCATCTGCCTGTCTCGGCACTTCTGACTCCACAGAGCCTTTCCTACATCTGGGCTACCTGCCGTGGCAAAGTGCAGGCGTGGGGTGAGGCCATGGCTTTGTCTTTCCAGGAAAAAATGAGCCCCTGGCCGAAGCAGCAGGCCCAGGCAGAGCCTTGAGCTTGAAGCCCAGTAGGTCTGTGGCCCTCAGGGCCAGAGCCATGCTTTCAAGGCAGGGAAGCGGCCTGCAAGCTGAGTGGGAGTGGGGGAGGGGAGGGAGACAGCTGAAGCCGAGTCCAGAAGGGCGGCGATGGAAGAGCTGCAGCTGGGTCAGAGCCTGGAGGGAGGGCGAGGCCTTCACTGAGGACCCCCCGCCCCCCCGAGGCCAGCCCTAGGCCCCGGCGGTCGCGCATGCGCCCTTGGCCTGTGCGGTGTGTGGGGGGTTGAACCCAAGCCCGCAGGGCTCCCGGAGCGGCCAGAGAAAGAAGGGCCCATGGAGAGGTAGGCGAGGTGGGCAGGGGCGCCACCTTACTCTCCTCAGCTCCCTGAGGGAGAGAGACAGAGGCAGAGACAGAGAGAGAGATCCCTGACCTCTGAGTCTCTGCCTCCACCGCTGGCTGGTGCCAACTCACGCGCCATCCCACTTCCAGCCATCACCCCCACGCCTGCCCCGGGGCCAGCCCCACCACAGACAGGCCGGTTGGTTCCTGCTCACCTCTGTGCCGTCCCTTCCCGACCTGACCCCAGTGCAGGGGATAAGCTTCAGACAAGTCTTTCCATGTCCCTCTGCATGACAATAGACTTCCTCCCCTCTCCCATTCCACAGGCCCACCCGGGACATCCACCTTTGTCATTAGCTCAGGAGAGGATGCAAGATGAGAATCTCTGCTATTGTGTGGGGAGACTCAGTTTCCCGGGTTTCCCCCATGGACACATGTTCTTCAGCTGGGTCTGATTTTCTCCAGACAAGCTGTCTTGGGAAGGATTTGGCCAGCCCTAAGAACCTGAAGGGAAAGGGCGGAGGGGGGTTCTCTCTCTGCCCCCGACAGCCCCGAGCTGGGTCGGTCCCTCAGACCCGGCCAGGGGCAGCCCATCCCCCGGCGCCCTTCCCTGGGGCATCCAAGGGCAGGCTCGGCGCCAGCCCCACCCCGCTCGCCACTGCCCGACCATCGTCCTCCCTCGGGGGGCCTGGGCAGGACAGGGACCCGGCTGTGGGAGGCCTCCAGATCTCAGGCCTGGCACACCGTTTACCAGGCTGCTTCCTCCACTGACAGGGGCCCAGCACATGCCCCAGGAGACTTGGCAGCCGCCCCCAGGGCTCTAGCCTCTGGAACTCGGCCCCTTGGAAGGGGCCTGGCCCAGGTGCCAGGCTCGGCTGGTCGGCCAGCCTCCTTTGGAGAAAGCAGGCAAGCCGAGCCAGGCTTGCAGTGGCCCTGGCGTGACACCTGCCACCTCAGGCAGAGGGCCTCCCGCGTGCCCTCCATGGCGGGTTTCTCCCCGGAGCCGTGGCCTGGGCACTAGGAAGGCCGGGCCTCCCCGACTCCCGGGAGGAGGGGCTAGCCCACTTGCGCCCTGGCCCCCAAACCCTCTGGTGCCATCTGCCTGTCTCGGCACTTCTGACTCCACAGAGCCTTTCCTACATCTGGGCTGCCTGCCGTGGCAAAGTGCAGGTGTGGGGTGAGGCCATGGCTTTGTCTTTCCAGGAAAAAATGAGCCCCTGGCCGAAGCAGCAGGCCCAGGCAGAGCCTTGAGCTTGAAGCCCAGTAGGTCTGTGGCCCTCAGGGCCAGAGCCATGCTTTCAAGGCAGGGAAGCGGCCTGCAAGCTGAGTGGGAGTGGGGGAGGGGAGGGAGACAGCTGAAGCCGAGTCCAGAAGGGCGGCGATGGAAGAGCTGCAGCTGGGTCAGAGCCTGGAGGGAGGGCGGGGCCTTCACTGAGGACCCCCCCCCCGAGGCCAGCCCTAGGCCCTGGCGGTCGCGCATGCGCCCTTGGCCTGTGCGGTGTGTGGGGGGTTGAACCCAAGCCCGCAGGGCTCCCGGAGCGGCCAGAGAAAGAAGGGCCCATGGAGAGGTAGGCGAGGTGGGCAGGGGGCGCCACCTTACTCTCCTCAGCTCCCTGAGGGAGAGAGACAGAGACAGAGACAGAGAGAGAGATCCCTGACCTCTGAGTCTCTGCCTCCACCGCTGGCTGGTGCCAACTCACGCGCCATCCCACTTCCAGCCATCACCCCCACGCCTGCCCCGGGGCCAGCCCCACCACAGAGAGGCCGGTTGGTTCCTGCTCACCTCTGTGCCGTCCCTTCCCGACCTGACCCCAGTGCAGGGGATAAGCTTCAGACAAGTCTTACCATGTCCCTCTGCATGACAATAGACTTCCTCCCCTCTCCCATTCCACAGGCCCACCCGGGACATCCACCTTTGTCATTAGCTCAGGAGAGGATGCAAGATGAGAATCTCTGCTATTGTGTGGGGAGACTCAGTTTCCCGGGTTTCCCCCATGGACACATGTTCTTCAGCTGGGTCTGATTTTCTCCAGACAAGCTGTCTTGGGAAGGATTTGGCCAGCCCTAAGAACCTGAAGGGAAAGGGCGGAGGGGGGTTCTCTCTCTGCCCCCGACAGCCCCGAGCTGGGTCGGTCCCTCAGACCCGGCCAGGGGCAGCCCATCCCCCGGCGCCCTTCCCCGGGGCATCCAAGGGCAGGCTCGGCGCCAGCCCCACCCCGCTCGCCACTGCCCGACCATCGTCCTCCCTCGGGGGGCCTGGGCAGGACAGGGACCCGGCTGTGGGAGGCCTCCAGATCTCAGGCCTGGCACACCGTTTACCAGGCTGCTTCCTCCACTGACAGGGGCCCAGCACATGCCCCAGGAGACTTGGCAGCCGCCCCCAGGGCTCTAGCCTCTGGAACTCGGCCCCTTGGAAGGGGCCTGGCCCAGGTGCCAGGCTCGGCTGGTCGGCCAGCCTCCTTTGGAGAAAGCAGGCAAGCCGAGCCAGGCTTGCAGTGGCCCTGGCGTGACACCTGCCACCTCAGGCAGAGGGCCTCCCGCGTGCCCTCCATGGCGGGTTTCTCCCCGGAGCCGTGGCCTGGGCACTAGGAAGGCCGGGCCTCCCCGACTCCCGGGAGGAGGGGCTAGCCCACTTGCGCCCTGACCCCCAAACCCTCTGGTGCCATCTGCCTGTCTCGGCACTTCTGACTCCACAGAGCCTTTCCTACATCTGGGCTACCTGCCGTGGCAAAGTGCAGGCGTGGGGTGAGGCCATGGCTTTGTCTTTCCAGGAAAAAATGAGCCCCTGGCCGAAGCAGCAGGCCCAGGCAGAGCCTTGAGCTTGAAGCCCAGTAGGTCTGTGGCCCTCAGGGCCAGAGCCATGCTTTCAAGGCAGGGAAGCGGCCTGCAAGCTGAGTGGGAGTGGGGGAGGGGAGGGAGACAGCTGAAGCCGAGTCCAGAAGGGCGGCGATGGAAGAGCTGCAGCTGGGTCAGAGCCTGGAGGGAGGGCGAGGCCTTCACTGAGGACCCCCCGCCCCCCCGAGGCCAGCCCTAGGCCCCGGCGGTCGCGCATGCGCCCTTGGCCTGTGCGGTGTGTGGGGGGTTGAACCCAAGCCCGCAGGGCTCCCGGAGCGGCCAGAGAAAGAAGGGCCCATGGAGAGGTAGGCGAGGTGGGCAGGGGCGCCACCTTACTCTCCTCAGCTCCCTGAGGGAGAGAGACAGAGGCAGAGACAGAGAGAGAGATCCCTGACCTCTGAGTCTCTGCCTCCACCGCTGGCTGGTGCCAACTCACGCGCCATCCCACTTCCAGCCATCACCCCCACGCCTGCCCCGGGGCCAGCCCCACCACAGAGAGGCCGGTTGGTTCCTGCTCACCTCTGTGCCGTCCCTTCCCGACCTGACCCCAGTGCAGGGGATAAGCTTCAGACAAGTCTTTCCATGTCCCTCTGCATGACAATAGACTTCCTCCCCTCTCCCATTCCACAGGCCCACCCGGGACATCCACCTTTGTCATTAGCTCAGGAGAGGATGCAAGATGAGAATCTCTGCTATTGTGTGGGGAGACTCAGTTTCCCGGGTTTCCCCCATGGACACATGTTCTTCAGCTGGGTCTGATTTTCTCCAGACAAGCTGTCTTGGGAAGGATTTGGCCAGCCCTAAGAACCTGAAGGGAAAGGGCGGAGGGGGGTTCTCTCTCTGCCCCCGACAGCCCCGAGCTGGGTCGGTCCCTCAGACCCGGCCAGGGGCAGCCCATCCCCCGGCGCCCTTCCCCGGGGCATCCAAGGGCAGGCTCGGCGCCAGCCCCACCCCGCTCGCCACTGCCCGACCATCGTCCTCCCTCGGGGGGCCTGGGCAGGACAGGGACCCGGCTGTGGGAGGCCTCCAGATCTCAGGCCTGGCACACCGTTTACCAGGCTGCTTCCTCCACTGACAGGGGCCCAGCACATGCCCCAGGAGACTTGGCAGCCGCCCCCAGGGCTCTAGCCTCTGGAACTCGGCCCCTTGGAAGGGGCCTGGCCCAGGTGCCAGGCTCGGCTGGTCGGCCAGCCTCCTTTGGAGAAAGCAGGCAAGCCGAGCCAGGCTTGCAGTGGCCCTGGCGTGACACCTGCCACCTCAGGCAGAGGGCCTCCCGCGTGCCCTCCATGGCGGGTTTCTCCCCGGAGCCGTGGCCTGGGCACTAGGAAGGCCGGGCCTCCCCGACTCCCGGGAGGAGGGGCTAGCCCACTTGCGCCCTGACCCCCAAACCCTCTGGTGCCATCTGCCTGTCTCGGCACTTCTGACTCCACAGAGCCTTTCCTACATCTGGGCTACCTGCCGTGGCAAAGTGCAGGCGTGGGGTGAGGCCATGGCTTTGTCTTTCCAGGAAAAAATGAGCCCCTGGCCGAAGCAGCAGGCCCAGGCAGAGCCTTGAGCTTGAAGCCCAGTAGGTCTGTGGCCCTCAGGGCCAGAGCCATGCTTTCAAGGCAGGGAAGCGGCCTGCAAGCTGAGTGGGAGTGGGGGAGGGGAGGGAGACAGCTGAAGCCGAGTCCAGAAGGGCGGCGATGGAAGAGCTGCAGCTGGGTCAGAGCCTGGAGGGAGGGCGGGGCCTTCACTGAGGACCCCCCCCCCCCCGAGGCCAGCCCTAGGCCCCGGCGGTCGCGCATGCGCCCTTGGCCTGTGCGGTGTGTGGGGGGTTGAACCCAAGCCCGCAGGGCTCCCGGAGCGGCCAGAGAAAGAAGGGCCCATGGAGAGGTAGGCGAGGTGGGCAGGGGGCGCCACCTTACTCTCCTCAGCTCCCTGAGGGAGAGAGACAGAGACAGAGACAGAGAGAGAGATCCCTGACCTCTGAGTCTCTGCCTCCACCGCTGGCTGGTGCCAACTCACGCGCCATCCCACTTCCAGCCATCACCCCCACGCCTGCCCCGGGGCCAGCCCCACCACAGAGAGGCCGGTTGGTTCCTGCTCACCTCTGTGCCGTCCCTTCCCGACCTGACCCCAGTGCAGGGGATAAGCTTCAGACAAGTCTTTCCATGTCCCTCTGCATGACAATAGACTTCCTCCCCTCTCCCATTCCACAGGCCCACCCGGGACATCCACCTTTGTCATTAGCTCAGGAGAGGATGCAAGATGAGAATCTCTGCTATTGTGTGGGGAGACTCAGTTTCCCGGGTTTCCCCCATGGACACATGTTCTTCAGCTGGGTCTGATTTTCTCCAGACAAGCTGTCTTGGGAAGGATTTGGCCAGCCCTAAGAACCTGAAGGGAAAGGGCGGAGGGGGGTTCTCTCTCTGCCCCCGACAGCCCCGAGCTGGGTCGGTCCCTCAGACCCGGCCAGGGGCAGCCCATTACCCGGCGCCCTTCCCCGGGGCATCCAAGGGCAGGCTCGGCGCCAGCCCCACCCCGCTCGCCACTGCCCGACCATCGTCCTCCCTCGGGGGGCCTGGGCAGGACAGGGACCCGGCTGTGGGAGGCCTCCAGATCTCAGGCCTGGCACACCGTTTACCAGGCTGCTTCCTCCACTGACAGGGGCCCAGCACATGCCCCAGGAGACTTGGCAGCCGCCCCCAGGGCTCTAGCCTCTGGAACTCGGCCCCTTGGAAGGGGCCTGGCCCAGGTGCCAGGCTCGGCTGGTCGGCCAGCCTCCTTTGGAGAAAGCAGGCAAGCCGAGCCAGGCTTGCAGTGGCCCTGGCGTGACACCTGCCACCTCAGGCAGAGGGCCTCCCGCGTGCCCTCCATGGCGGGTTTCTCCCCGGAGCCGTGGCCTGGGCACTAGGAAGGCCGGGCCTCCCCGACTCCCGGGAGGAGGGGCTAGCCCACTTGCGCCCTGACCCCCAAACCCTCTGGTGCCATCTGCCTGTCTCGGCACTTCTGACTCCACAGAGCCTTTCCTACATCTGGGCTACCTGCCGTGGCAAAGTGCAGGCGTGGGGTGAGGCCATGGCTTTGTCTTTCCAGGAAAAAATGAGCCCCTGGCCGAAGCAGCAGGCCCAGGCAGAGCCTTGAGCTTGAAGCCCAGTAGGTCTGTGGCCCTCAGGGCCAGAGCCATGCTTTCAAGGCAGGGAAGCGGCCTGCAAGCTGAGTGGGAGTGGGGGAGGGGACAGAGACAGCTGAAGCCGAGTCCAGAAGGGCGGCGATGGAAGAGCTGCAGCTGGGTCAGAGCCTGGAGGGAGGGCGGGGCCTTCACTGAGGACCCCCCCCCCCCGAGGCCAGCCCTAGGCCCCGGCGGTCGCGCATGCGCCCTTGGCCTGTGCGGTGTGTGGGGGGTTGAACCCAAGCCCGCAGGGCTCCCGGAGCGGCCAGAGAAAGAAGGGCCCATGGAGAGGTAGGCGAGGTGGGCAGGGGGCGCCACCTTACTCTCCTCAGCTCCCTGAGGGAGAGAGACAGAGACAGAGACAGAGAGAGAGATCCCTGACCTCTGAGTCTCTGCCTCCACCGCTGGCTGGTGCCAACTCACGCGCCATCCCACTTCCAGCCATCACCCCCACGCCTGCCCCGGGGCCAGCCCCACCACAGAGAGGCCGGTTGGTTCCTGCTCACCTCTGTGCCGTCCCTTCCCGACCTGACCCCAGTGCAGGGGATAAGCTTCAGACAAGTCTTTCCATGTCCCTCTGCATGACAATAGACTTCCTCCCCTCTCCCATTCCACAGGCCCACCCGGGACATCCACCTTTGTCATTAGCTCAGGAGAGGATGCAAGATGAGAATCTCTGCTATTGTGTGGGGAGACTCAGTTTCCCGGGTTTCCCCCATGGACACATGTTCTTCAGCTGGGTCTGATTTTCTCCAGACAAGCTGTCTTGGGAAGGATTTGGCCAGCTCTAAGAACCTGAAGGGAAAGGGCGGAGGGGGGTTCTCTCTCTGCCCCCGACAGCCCTGAGCTGGGTCGGTCCCTCAGACCCGGCCAGGGGCAGCCCATCCCCCGGCGCCCTTCCCCGGGGCATCCAAGGGCAGGCTCGGCGCCAGCCCCACCCCGCTCGCCACTGCCCGACCATCGTCCTCCCTCGGGGGGCCTGGGCAGGACAGGGACCCGGCTGTGGGAGGCCTCCAGATCTCAGGCCTGGCACACCGTTTACCAGGCTGCTTCCTCCACTGACAGGGGCCCAGCACATGCCCCAGGAGACTTGGCAGCCGCCCCCAGGGCTCTAGCCTCTGGAACTCGTCCCCTTGGAAGGGGCCTGGCCCAGGTGCCAGGCTCGGCTGGTCGGCCAGCCTCCTTTGGAGAAAGCAGGCAAGCCGAGCCAGGCTTGCAGTGGCCCTGGCGTGACACCTGCCACCTCAGGCAGAGGGCCTCCCGCGTGCCCTCCATGGCGGGTTTCTCCCCGGAGCCGTGGCCTGGGCACTAGGAAGGCCGGGCCTCCCCGACTCCCGGGAGGAGGGGCTAGCCCACTTGCGCCCTGGCCCCCAAACCCTCTGGTGCCATCTGCCTGTCTCGGCACTTCTGACTCCACAGAGCCTTTCCTACATCTGGGCTGCCTGCCGTGGCAAAGTGCAGGTGTGGGGTGAGGCCATGGCTTTGTCTTTCCAGGAAAAAATGAGCCCCTGGCCGAAGCAGCAGGCCCAGGCAGAGCCTTGAGCTTGAAGCCCAGTAGGTCTGTGGCCCTCAGGGCCAGAGCCATGCTTTCAAGGCAGGGAAGCGGCCTGCAAGCTGAGTGGGAGTGGGGGAGGGGAGGGAGACAGCTGAAGCCGAGTCCAGAAGGGCGGCGATGGAAGAGCTGCAGCTGGGTCAGAGCCTGGAGGGAGGGCGGGGCCTTCACTGAGGACCCCCCCCCCCGAGGCCAGCCCTAGGCCCCGGCGGTCGCGCATGCGCCCTTGGCCTGTGCGGTGTGTGGGGGGTTGAACCCAAGCCCGCAGGGCTCCCGGAGCGGCCAGAGAAAGAAGGGCCCATGGAGAGGTAGGCGAGGTGGGCAGGGGCGCCACCTTACTCTCCTCAGCTCCCTGAGGGAGAGAGACAGAGACAGAGAGAGAGATCCCTGACCTCTGTGTCTCTGCCTCCACCGCTGGCTGGTGCCAACTCACGCGCCATCCCACTTCCAGCCATCACCCCCACGCCTGCCCCGGGGCCAGCCCCACCACAGAGAGGCCGGTTGGTTCCTGCTCACCTCTGTGCCGTCCCTTCCCGACCTGACCCCAGTGCAGGGGATAAGCTTCAGACAAGTCTTTCCATGTCCCTCTGCATGACAATAGACTTCCTCCCCTCTCCCATTCCACATGCCCACCCACCCGGGACATCCACCTTTGTCATTAGCTCAGGAGAGGATGCAAGATGAGAATCTCTGCTATTGTGTGGGGAGACTCAGTTTCCCGGGTTTCCCCCATGGACACATGTTCTTCAGCTGGGTCTGATTTTCTCCAGACAAGCTGTCTTGGGAAGGATTTGGCCAGCCCTAAGAACCTGAAGGGAAAGGGCTGAGGGGGGTTCTCTCTCTGCCCCCGACAGCCCCGAGCTGGGTCGGTCCCTCAGACCCGGCCAGGGGCAGCCCATCCCCCGGCGCCCTTCCCCGGGGCATCCAAGGGCAGGCTCGGCGCCAGCCCCACCCCGCTCGCCACTGCCCGACCATCGTCCTCCCTCGGGGGGCCTGGGCAGGACAGGGACCCGGCTGTGGGAGGCCTCCAGATCTCAGGCCTGGCACACCGTTTACCAGGCTGCTTCCTCCTCTGACGGGGGCCCAGCACACGCCCCAGGAGACTTGGCAGCCGCCCCCAGGGCTCTAGCCTCTGGAACTCGTCCCCTTGGAAGGGGCCTGGCCCAGGTGCCAGGTTCGGCTGGTCGGCCAGCCTCCTTTGGAGAAAGCAGGCAAGCCGAGCCAGGCTTGCAGTGGCCCTGGCGTGACACCTGCCACCTCAGGCAGAGGGCCTCCCGCGTGCCCTCCATGGCGGGTTTCTCCCCGGAGCCGTGGCCTGGGCACTAGGAAGGCCGGGCCTCCCCGACTCCCGGGAGGAGGGGCTAGCCCCGTTGCGCCCTGGCCCCCAAAGCCTGCGGTGCCATCTGCCTGTCTCGGCACTTCTGACTCCACAGAGCCTTTCCTACACCTGGGCTGCCTGCCGTGGCAAAGTGCAGGCGTGGGGTGAGGCCATGGCTTTGTCTTTCCAGGAAAAAATGAGCCCCTGGCCGAAGCAGCAGGCCCAGGCAGAGCCTTGAGCTTGAAGCCCAGTAGGTCTGTGGCCCTCAGGGCCAGAGCAATGCTTTCAAGGCAGGGAAGCGGCCTGCAAGCTGAGTGGGAGTGGGGGAGGGGAGGGAGACAGCTGAAGCCGAGTCCAGAAGGGCGGCGATGGAAGAGCTGCAGCTGGGTCAGAGCCTGGAGGGAGGGCGGGGCCTTCACTGAGGACCCCCCCACCCCCCCGAGGCCAGCCCTAGGCCCCGGCGGTCGCGCATGCGCCCTTGGCCTGTGCGGTGTGTGGGGGGTTGAACCCAAGCCCGCAGGGCTCCCGGAGCGGCCAGAGAAAGAAGGGCCCATGGAGAGGTAGGCGAGGTGGGCAGGGGGCGCCACCTTACTCTCCTCAGCTCCCTGAGGGAGAGAGACAGAGACAGAGACAGAGAGAGAGATCCCTGACCTCTGAGTCTCTGCCTCCACCGCTGGCTGGTGCCAACTCACGCGCCATCCCACTTCCAGCCATCACCCCCACGCCTGCCCCGGGGCCAGCCCCACCACAGAGAGGCCGGTTGGTTCCTGCTCACCTCTGTGCCGTCCCTTCCCGACCTGACCCCAGTGCAGGGGATAAGCTTCAGACAAGTCTTTCCATGTCCCTCTGCATGACAATAGACTTCCTCCCCTCTCCCATTCCACAGGCCCACCCGGGACATCCACCTTTGTCATTAGCTCAGGAGAGGATGCAAGATGAGAATCTCTGCTATTGTGTGGGGAGACTCAGTTTCCCGGGTTTCCCCCATGGACACATGTTCTTCAGCTGGGTCTGATTTTCTCCAGACAAGCTGTCTTGGGAAGGATTTGGCCAGCCCTAAGAACCTGAAGGGAAAGGGCGGAGGGGGGTTCTCTCTCTGCCCCCGACAGCCCCGAGCTGGGTCGGTCCCTCAGACCCGGCCAGGGGCAGCCCATCCCCCGGCGCCCTTCCCCGGGGCATCCAAGGGCAGGCTCGGCGCCAGCCCCACCCCGCTCGCCACTGCCCGACCATCGTCCTCCCTCGGGGGGCCTGGGCAGGACAGGGACCCAGCTGTGGGAGGCCTCCAGATCTCAGGCCTGGCACACCGTTTACCAGGCTGCTTCCTCCTCTGACGGGGGCCCAGCACACGCCCCAGGAGACTTGGCAGCCGCCCCCAGGGCTCTATCCTTGGAACTCGTCCCCTTGGAAGGGGCCTGGCCCAGGTGCCAGGTTCGGCTGGTCGGCCAGCCTCCTTTGGAGAAAGCAGGCAAGCCGAGCCAGGCTTGCAGTGGCCCTGGCGTGACACCTGCCACCTCAGGCAGAGGGCCTCCCGCGTGCCCTCCATGGCGGGTTTCTCCCCGGAGCCGTGGCCTGGGCACTAGGAAGGCCGGGCGTCCCCGACTCCCGGGAGGAGGGGCTAGCCCACTTGCGCCCTTGCCCCCGAAGCCTGCGGTGCCATCTGCCTGTCTCGGCACTTCTGACTCCACAGAGCCTTTCCTACACCTGGGCTGCCTGCCGTGGCAAAGTGCAGGCGTGGGGTGAGGCCATGGCTTTGTCTTTCCAGGAAAAAATGAGCCCCTGGCCGAAGCAGCAGGCCCAGGCAGAGCCTTGAGCTTGAAGCCCAGTAGGTCTGTGGCCCTCAGGGCCAGAGCCATGCTTTCAAGGCAGGGAAGCGGCCTGCAAGCTGAGTGGGAGTGGGGGAGGGGAGGGAGACAGCTGAAGCCCAGTCCAGAAGGGCGGCGATGGAAGAGCTGCAGCTGGGTCAGAGCCTGGAGGGAGGGCGAGGCCTTCACTGAGGACCCCCCGCCCCCCCGAGGCCAGCCCTAGGCCCCGGCGGTCGCGCATGCGCCCTTGGCCTGTGCGGTGTGTGGGGGGTTGAACCCAAGCCCGCAGGGCTCCCGGAGCGGCCAGAGAAAGAAGGGCCCATGGAGAGGTAGGCGAGGTGGGCAGGGGCGCCACCTTACTCTCCTCAGCTCCCTGAGGGAGAGAGACAGAGGCAGAGACAGAGAGAGAGATCCCTGACCTCTGAGTCTCTGCCTCCACCGCTGGCTGGTGCCAACTCACGCGCCATCCCACTTCCAGCCATCACCCCCACGCCTGCCCCGGGGCCAGCCCCACCACAGAGAGGCCGGTTGGTTCCTGCTCACCTCTGTGCCGTCCCTTCCCGACCTGACCCCAGTGCAGGGGATAAGCTTCAGACAAGTCTTTCCATGTCCCTCTGCATGACAATAGACTTCCTCCCCTCTCCCATTCCACAGGCCCACCCGGGACATCCACCTTTGTCATTAGCTCAGGAGAGGATGCAAGATGAGAATCTCTGCTATTGTGTGGGGAGACTCAGTTTCCCGGGTTTCCCCCATGGACACATGTTCTTCAGCTGGGTCTGATTTTCTCCAGACAAGCTGTCTTGGGAAGGATTTGGCCAGCCCTAAGAACCTGAAGGGAAAGGGCGGAGGGGGGTTCTCTCTCTGCCCCCGACAGCCCCGAGCTGGGTCGGTCCCTCAGACCCGGCCAGGGGCAGCCCATCCCCCGGCGCCCTTCCCCGGGGCATCCAAGGGCAGGCTCGGCGCCAGCCCCACCCCGCTCGCCACTGCCCGACCATCGTCCTCCCTCGGGGGGCCTGGGCAGGACAGGGACCCGGCTGTGGGAGGCCTCCAGATCTCAGGCCTGGCACACCGTTTACCAGGCTGCTTCCTCCTCTGACGGGGGCCCAGCACACGCCCCAGGAGACTTGGCAGCCGCCCCCAGGGCTCTATCCTTGGAACTCGTCCCCTTGGAAGGGGCCTGGCCCAGGTGCCAGGTTCGGCTGGTCGGCCAGCCTCCTTTGGAGAAAGCAGGCAAGCCGAGCCAGGCTTGCAGTGGCCCTGGCGTGACACCTGCCACCTCAGGCAGAGGGCCTCCCGCGTGCCCTCCATGGCGGGTTTCTCCCCGGAGCCGTGGCCTGGGCACTAGGAAGGCCGGGCGTCCCCGACTCCCGGGAGGAGGGGCTAGCCCACTTGCGCCCTTGCCCCCGAAGCCTGCGGTGCCATCTGCCTGTCTCGGCACTTCTGACTCCACAGAGCCTTTCCTACACCTGGGCTGCCTGCCGTGGCAAAGTGCAGGCGTGGGGTGAGGCCATGGCTTTGTCTTTCCAGGAAAAAATGAGCCCCTGGCCGAAGCAGCAGGCCCAGGCAGAGCCTTGAGCTTGAAGCCCAGTAGGTCTGTGGCCCTCAGGGCCAGAGCCATGCTTTCAAGGCAGGGAAGCGGCCTGCAAGCTGAGTGGGAGTGGGGGAGGGGAGGGAGACAGCTGAAGCCGAGTCCAGAAGGGCGGCGATGGAAGAGCTGCAGCTGGGTCAGAGCCTGGAGGGAGGGCGAGGCCTTCACTGAGGACCCCCCGCCCCCCCCGAGGCCAGCCCTAGGCCCCGGCGGTCGCGCATGCGCCCTTGGCCTGTGCGGTGTGTGGGGGGTTGAACCCAAGCCCGCAGGGCTCCCGGAGCAGCCAGAGAAAGAAGGGCCCATGGAGAGGTAGGCGAGGTGGGCAGGGGCGCCACCTTACTCTCCTCAGCTCCCTGAGGGAGAGAGACAGAGGCAGAGACAGAGAGAGAGATCCCTGACCTCTGAGTCTCTGCCTCCACCGCTGGCTGGTGCCAACTCACGCGCCATCCCACTTCCAGCCATCACCCCCACGCCTGCCCCGGGGCCAGCCCCACCACAGAGAGGCCGGTTGGTTCCTGCTCACCTCTGTGCCGTCCCTTCCCGACCTGACCCCAGTGCAGGGGATAAGCTTCAGACAAGTCTTTCCATGTCCCTCTGCATGACAATAGACTTCCTCCCCTCTCCCATTCCACAGGCCCACCCGGGACATCCACCTTTGTCATTAGCTCAGGAGAGGATGCAAGATGAGAATCTCTGCTATTGTGTGGGGAGACTCAGTTTCCCGGGTTTCCCCCATGGACACATGTTCTTCAGCTGGGTCTGATTTTCTCCAGACAAGCTGTCTTGGGAAGGATTTGGCCAGCCCTAAGAACCTGAAGGGAAAGGGCGGAGGGGGGTTCTCTCTCTGCCCCCGACAGCCCCGAGCTGGGTCGGTCCCTCAGACCCGGCCAGGGGCAGCCCATCCCCCGGCGCCCTTCCCCGGGGCATCCAAGGGCAGGCTCGGCGCCAGCCCCACCCCGCTCGCCACTGCCCGACCATCGTCCTCCCTCGGGGGGCCTGGGCAGGACAGGGACCCGGCTGTGGGAGGCCTCCAGATCTCAGGCCTGGCACACCGTTTACCAGGCTGCTTCCTCCTCTGACGGGGGCCCAGCACACGCCCCAGGAGACTTGGCAGCCGCCCCCAGGTCTCTAGCCTCTGGAACTCGTCCCCTTGGAAGGGGCCTGGCCCAGGTGCCAGGTTCGGCTGGTCGGCCAGCCTCCTTTGGAGAAAGCAGGCAAGCCGAGCCAGGCTTGCAGTGGCCCTGGCGTGACACCTGCCACCTCAGGCAGAGGGCCTCCCGCGTGCCCTCCATGGCGGGTTTCTCCCCGGAGCCGTGGCCTGGGCACTAGGAAGGCCGGGCATCCCCGACTCCCGGGAGGAGGGGCTAGCCCACTTGCGCCCTGGCCCCCAAAGCCTGCGGTGCCATCTGCCTGTCTCGGCACTTCTGACTCCACAGAGCCTTTCCTACACCTGGGCTGCCTGCCGTGGCAAAGTGCAGGCGTGGGGTGAGGCCATGGCTTTGTCTTTCCAGGAAAAAATGAGCCCCTGGCCGAAGCAGCAGGCCCAGGCAGAGCCTTGAGCTTGAAGCCCAGTAGGTCTGTGGCCCTCAGGGCCAGAGCAATGCTTTCAAGGCAGGGAAGCGGCCTGCAAGCTGAGTGGGAGTGGGGGAGGGGAGGGAGACAGCTGAAGCCGAGTCCAGAAGGGCGGCGATGGAAGAGCTGCAGCTGGGTCAGAGCCTGGAGGGAGGGCGGGGCCTTCACTGAGGACCCCCCCCCTGGAGGCCAGCCCTAGGCCCAGGCGGTCGCGCATGCGCCCTTGGCCTGTGCGGTGTGTGGGGGGTTGAACCCAAGCCCGCAGGGCTCCCGGAGCGGCCAGAGAAAGAAGGGCCCATGGAGAGGTAGGCGAGGTGGGCAGGGGGCGCCACCTTACTCTCCTCAGCTCCCTGAGGGAGAGAGACAGAGACAGAGACAGAGAGAGAGATCCCTGACCTCTGAGTCTCTGCCTCCACCGCTGGCTGGTGCCAACTCACGCGCCATCCCACTTCCAGCCATCACCCCCACGCCTGCCCCGGGGCCAGCCCCACCACAGAGAGGCCGGTTGGTTCCTGCTCACCTCTGTGCCGTCCCTTCCCGACCTGACCCCAGTGCAGGGGATAAGCTTCAGACAAGTCTTTCCATGTCCCTCTGCATGACAATAGACTTCCTCCCCTCTCCCATTCCACAGGCCCACCCGGGACATCCACCTTTGTCATTAGCTCAGGAGAGGATGCAAGATGAGAATCTCTGCTATTGTGTGGGGAGACTCAGTTTCCCGGGTTTCCCCCATGGACACATGTTCTTCAGCTGTGTCTGATTTTCTCCAGACAAGCTGTCTTGGGAAGGATTTGGCCAGCCCTAAGAACCTGAAGGGAAAGGGCGGAGGGGGGTTCTCTCTCTGCCCCCGACAGCCCCGAGCTGGGTCGGTCCCTCAGACCCGGCCAGGGGCAGCCCATCCCCCGGCGCCCTTCCCCGGGGCATCCAAGGGCAGGCTCGGCGCCAGCCCCACCCCGCTCGCCACTGCCCGACCATCGTCCTCCCTCGGGGGGCCTGGGCAGGACAGGGACCCGGCTGTGGGAGGCCTCCAGATCTCAGGCCTGGCACACCGTTTACCAGGCTGCTTCCTCCTCTGACGGGGGCCCAGCACACGCCCCAGGAGACTTGGCAGCCGCCCCCAGGGCTCTATCCTCTGGAACTCGTCCCCTTGGAAGGGGCCTGGCCCAGGTGCCAGGCTCGGCTGGTCGGCCAGCCTCCTTTGGAGAAAGCAGGCAAGCCGAGCCAGGCTTGCAGTGGCCCTGGCGTGACACCTGCCACCTCAGGCAGAGGGCCTCCCGCGTGCCCTCCATGGCGGGTTTCTCCCCGGAGCCGTGGCCTGGGCACTAGGAAGGCCGGGCCTCCCCGACTCCCGGGAGGAGGGGCTAGCCCACTTGCGCCCTGGCCCCCAAAGCCTGCGGTGCCATCTGCCTGTCTCGGCACTTCTGACTCCACAGAGCCTTTCCTACACCTGGGCTGCCTGCCGTGGCAAAGTGCAGGCGTGGGGTGAGGCCATGGCTTTGTCTTTCCAGGAAAAAATGAGCCCCTGGCCGAAGCAGCAGGCCCAGGCAGAGCCTTGAGCTTGAAGCCCAGTAGGTCTGTGGCCCTCAGGGCCAGAGCAATGCTTTCAAGGCAGGGAAGCGGCCTGCAAGCTGAGTGGGAGTGGGGGAGGGGAGGGAGACAGCTGAAGCCGAGTCCAGAAGGGCGGCGATGGAAGAGCTGCAGCTGGGTCAGAGCCTGGAGGGAGGGCGGGGCCTTCACTGAGGACCTCCCCCCCCGGAGGCCAGCCCTAGGCCCAGGCGGTCGCGCATGCGCCCTTGGCCTGTGCGGTGTGTGGGGGGTTAAACCCAAGCCCGCAGGGCTCCCGGAGCGGCCAGAGAAAGAAGGGCCCATGGAGAGGTAGGCGAGGTGGGCAGGGGGCGCCACCTTACTCTCCTCAGCTCCCTGAGGGAGAGAGACAGAGACAGAGACAGAGAGAGAGATCCCTGACCTCTGAGTCTCTGCCTCCACCGCTGGCTGGTGCCAACTCACGCGCCATCCCACTTCCAGCCATCACCCCCACGCCTGCCCCGGGGCCAGCCCCACCACAGAGAGGCCGGTTGGTTCCTGCTCACCTCTGTGCCGTCCCTTCCCGACCTGACCCCAGTGCAGGGGATAAGCTTCAGACAAGTCTTTCCATGTCCCTCTGCATGACAATAGACTTCCTCCCCTCTCCCATTCCACAGGCCCACCCGGGACATCCACCTTTGTCATTAGCTCAGGAGAGGATGCAAGATGAGAATCTCTGCTATTGTGTGGGGAGACTCAGTTTCCCGGGTTTCCCCCATGGACACATGTTCTTCAGCTGGGTCTGATTTTCTCCAGACAAGCTGTCTTGGGAAGGATTTGGCCAGCCCTAAGAACCTGAAGGGAAAGGGCGGAGGGGGGTTCTCTCTCTGCCCCCGACAGCCCCGAGCTGGGTCGGTCCCTCAGACCCCGCCAGGGGCAGCCCATCCCCCGGCGCCCTTCCCCGGGGCATCCAAGGGCAGGCTCGGCGCCAGCCCCACCCCGCTCGCCACTGCCCGACCATCGTCCTCCCTCGGGGGGCCTGGGCAGGACAGGGACCCGGCTGTGGGAGGCCTCCAGATCTCAGGCCTGGCACACCGTTTACCAGGCTGCTTCCTCCTCTGACGGGGGCCCAGCACACGCCCCAGGAGACTTGGCAGCCGCCCCCAGGGCTCTATCCTCTGGAACTCGTCCCCTTGGAAGGGGCCTGGCCCAGGTGCCAGGCTCGGCTGGTCGGCCAGCCTCCTTTGGAGAAAGCAGGCAAGCCGAGCCAGGCTTGCAGTGGCCCTGGCGTGACACCTGCCACCTCAGGCAGAGGGCCTCCCGCGTGCCCTCCATGGCGGGTTTCTCCCCGGAGCCGTGGCCTGGGCACTAGGAAGGCCGGGCCTCCCCGACTCCCGGGAGGAGGGGCTAGCCCACTTGCGCCCTGGCCCCCAAACCCTCTGGTGCCATCTGCCTGTCTCGGCACTTCTGACTCCACAGAGCCTTTCCTACATCTGGGCTGCCTGCCGTGGCAAAGTGCAGGCGTGGGGTGAGGCCATGGCTTTGTCTTTCCAGGAAAAAATGAGCCCCTGGCCGAAGCAGCAGGCCCAGGCAGAGCCTTGAGCTTGAAGCCCAGTAGGTCTGTGGCCCTCAGGGCCAGAGCCATGCTTTCAAGGCAGGGAAGCGGCCTGCAAGCTGAGTGGGAGTGGGGGAGGGGAGGGAGACAGCTGAAGCCGAGTCCAGAAGGGCGGCGATGGAAGAGCTGCAGCTGGGTCAGAGCCTGGAGGGAGGGCGGGGCCTTCACTGAGGACCCCCCCCCCCCCCCCCGAGGCCAGCCCTAGGCCCCGGCGGTCGCGCATGCGCCCTTGGCCTGTGCGGTGTGTGGGGGGTTGAACCCAAGCCCGCAGGGCTCCCGGAGCGGCCAGAGAAAGAAGGGCCCATGGAGAGGTAGGCGAGGTGGGCAGGGGGCGCCACCTTACTCTCCTCAGCTCCCTGAGGGAGAGAGACAGAGACAGAGACAGAGAGAGAGATCCCTGACCTCTGAGTCTCTGCCTCCACCGCTGGCTGGTGCCAACTCACGCGCCATCCCACTTCCAGCCATCACCCCCACGCCTGCCCCGGGGCCAGCCCCACCACAGAGAGGCCGGTTGGTTCCTGCTCACCTCTGTGCCGTCCCTTCCCGACCTGACCCCAGTGCAGGGGATAAGCTTCAGACAAGTCTTTCCATGTCCCTCTGCATGACAATAGACTTCCTCCCCTCTCCCATTCCACAGGCCCACCCGGGACATCCACCTTTGTCATTAGCTCAGGAGAGGATGCAAGATGAGAATCTCTGCTATTGTGTGGGGAGACTCAGTTTCCCGGGTTTCCCCCATGGACACATGTTCTTCAGCTGGGTCTGATTTTCTCCAGACAAGCTGTCTTGGGAAGGATTTGGCCAGCCCTAAGAACCTGAAGGGAAAGGGCGGAGGGGGGTTCTCTCTCTGCCCCCGACAGCCCCGAGCTGGGTCGGTCCCTCAGACCCGGCCAGGGGCAGCCCATCCCCCGGCGCCCTTCCCCGGGGCATCCAAGGGCAGGCTCGGCGCCAGCCCCACCCCGCTCGCCACTGCCCGACCATCGTCCTCCCTCGGGGGGCCTGGGCAGGACAGGGACCCGGCTGTGGGAGGCCTCCAGATCTCAGGCCTGGCACACCGTTTACCAGGCTGCTTCCTCCTCTGACGGGGGCCCAGCACACGCCCCAGGAGACTTGGCAGCCGCCCCCAGGGCTCTAGCCTCTGGAACTCGTCCCCTTGGAAGGGGCCTGGCCCAGGTGCCAGGTTCGGCTGGTCGGCCAGCCTCCTTTGGAGAAAGCAGGCAAGCCGAGCCAGGCTTGCAGTGGCCCTGGCGTGACACCTGCCACCTCAGGCAGAGGGCCTCCCGCGTGCCCTCCATGGCGGGTTTCTCCCCGGAGCCGTGGCCTGGGCACTAGGAAGGCCGGGCCTCCCCGACTCCCGGGAGGAGGGGCTAGCCCACTTGCGCCCTGGCCCCCAAAGCCTGCGGTGCCATCTGCCTGTCTCGGCACTTCTGACTCCACAGAGCCTTTCCTACACCTGGGCTGCCTGCCGTGGCAAAGTGCAGGCGTGGGGTGAGGCCATGGCTTTGTCTTTCCAGGAAAAAATGAGCCCCTGGCCGAAGCAGCAGGCCCAGGCAGAGCCTTGAGCTTGAAGCCCAGTAGGTCTGTGGCCCTCAGGGCCAGAGCAATGCTTTCAAGGCAGGGAAGCGGCCTGCAAGCTGAGTGGGAGTGGGGGAGGGGAGGGAGACAGCTGAAGCGGAGTCCAGAAGGGCGGCGATGGAAGAGCTGCAGCTGGGTCAGAGCCTGGAGGGAGGGCGGGGCCTTCACTGAGGACCTCCCCCCCCGGAGGCCAGCCCTAGGCCCAGGCGGTCGCGCATGCGCCCTTGGCCTGTGCGGTGTGTGGGGGGTTAAACCCAAGCCCGCAGGGCTCCCGGAGCGGCCAGAGAAAGAAGGGCCCATGGAGAGGTAGGCGAGGTGGGCAGGGGGCGCCACCTTACTCTCCTCAGCTCCCTGAGGGAGAGAGACAGAGACAGAGACAGAGAGAGAGATCCCTGACCTCTGAGTCTCTGCCTCCACCGCTGGCTGGTGCCAACTCACGCGCCATCCCACTTCCAGCCATCACCCCCACGCCTGCCCCGGGGCCAGCCCCACCACAGAGAGGCCGGTTGGTTCCTGCTCACCTCTGTGCCGTCCCTTCCCGACCTGACCCCAGTGCAGGGGATAAGCTTCAGACAAGTCTTTCCATGTCCCTCTGCATGACAATAGACTTCCTCCCCTCTCCCATTCCACAGGCCCACCCGGGACATCCACCTTTGTCATTAGCTCAGGAGAGGATGCAAGATGAGAATCTCTGCTATTGTGTGGGGAGACTCAGTTTCCCGGGTTTCCCCCATGGACACATGTTCTTCAGCTGGGTCTGATTTTCTCCAGACAAGCTGTCTTGGGAAGGATTTGGCCAGCCCTAAGAACCTGAAGGGAAAGGGCGGAGGGGGGTTCTCTCTCTGCCCCCGACAGCCCCGAGCTGGGTCGGTCCCTCAGACCCGGCCAGGGCCAGCCCATCCCCCGGCGCCCTTCCCCGGGGCATCCAAGGGCAGGCTCGGCGCCAGCCCCACCCCGCTCGCCACTGCCCGACCATCGTCCTCCCTCGGGGGGCCTGGGCAGGACAGGGACCCGGCTGTGGGAGGCCTCCAGATCTCAGGCCTGGCACACCGTTTACCAGGCTGCTTCCTCCTCTGACGGGGGCCCAGCACACGCCCCAGGAGACTTGGCAGCCGCCCCCAGGGCTCTAGCCTCTGGAACTCGTCCCCTTGGAAGGGGCCTGGCCCAGGTGCCAGGCTCGGCTGGTCGGCCAGCCTCCTTTGGAGAAAGCAGGCAAGCCGAGCCAGGCTTGCAGTGGCCCTGGCGTGACACCTGCCACCTCAGGCAGAGGGCCTCCCGCGTGCCCTCCATGGCGGGTTTCTCCCCGGAGCCGTGGCCTGGGCACTAGGAAGGCCGGGCCTCCCCGACTCCCGGGAGGAGGGGCTAGCCCACTTGCGCCCTGGCCCCCAAACCCTCTGGTGCCATCTGCCTGTCTCGGCACTTCTGACTCCACAGAGCCTTTCCTACATCTGGGCTGCCTGCCGTGGCAAAGTGCAGGCGTGGGGTGAGGCCATGGCTTTGTCTTTCCAGGAAAAAATGAGCCCCTGGCCGAAGCAGCAGGCCCAGGCAGAGCCTTGAGCTTGAAGCCCAGTAGGTCTGTGGCCCTCAGGGCCAGAGCCATGCTTTCAAGGCAGGGAAGCGGCCTGCAAGCTGAGTGGGAGTGGGGGAGGGGAGGGAGACAGCTGAAGCCGAGTCCAGAAGGGCGGCGATGGAAGAGCTGCAGCTGGCGCATGCGCCCTTGGCCTGTGCGGTGTGTGGGGGGTTGAACCCAAGCCCGCAGGGCTCCCGGAGCGGCCAGAGAAAGAAGGGCCCATGGAGAGGTAGGCGAGGTGGGCAGGGGGCGCCACCTTACTCTCCTCAGCTCCCTGAGGGAGAGAGACAGAGACAGAGACAGAGAGAGAGATCCCTGACCTCTGAGTCTCTGCCTCCACCGCTGGCTGGTGCCAACTCACGCGCCATCCCACTTCCAGCCATCACCCCCACGCCTGCCCCGGGGCCAGCCCCACCACAGAGAGGCCGGTTGGTTCCTGCTCACCTCTGTGCCGTCCCTTCCCGACCTGACCCCAGTGCAGGGGATAAGCTTCAGACAAGTCTTTCCATGTCCCTCTGCATGACAATAGACTTCCTCCCCTCTCCCATTCCACAGGCCCACCCGGGACATCCACCTTTGTCATTAGCTCAGGAGAGGATGCAAGATGAGAATCTCTGCTATTGTGTGGGGAGACTCAGTTTCCCGGGTTTCCCCCATGGACACATGTTCTTCAGCTGGGTCTGATTTTCTCCAGACAAGCTGTCTTGGGAAGGATTTGGCCAGCCCTAAGAACCTGAAGGGAAAGGGCGGAGGGGGGTTCTCTCTCTGCCCCCGACAGCCCCGAGCTGGGTCGGTCCCTCAGACCCGGCCAGGGGCAGCCCATCCCCCGGCGCCCTTCCCCGGGGCATCCAAGGGCAGGCTCGGCGCCAGCCCCACCCCGCTCGCCACTGCCCGACCATCGTCCTCCCTCGGGGGGCCTGGGCAGGACAGGGACCCGGCTGTGGGAGGCCTCCAGATCTCAGGCCTGGCACACCGTTTACCAGGCTGCTTCCTCCTCTGACGGGGGCCCAGCACACGCCCCAGGAGACTTGGCAGCCGCCCCCAGGGCTCTATCCTCTGGAACTCGTCCCCTTGGAAGGGGCCTGGCCCAGGTGCCAGGTTCGGCTGGTCGGCCAGCCTCCTTTGGAGAAAGCAGGCAAGCCGAGCCAGGCTTGCAGTGGCCCTGGCGTGACACCTGCCACCTCAGGCAGAGGGCCTCCCGCGTGCCCTCCATGGCGGGTTTCTCCCCGGAGCCGTGGCCTGGGCACTAGGAAGGCCGGGCCTCCCCGACTCCCGGGAGGAGGGGCTAGCCCACTTGCGCCCTGGCCCCCAAAGCCTGCGGTGCCATCTGCCTGTCTCGGCACTTCTGACTCCACAGAGCCTTTCCTACACCTGGGCTGCCTGCCGTGGCAAAGTGCAGGCGTGGGGTGAGGCCATGGCTTTGTCTTTCCAGGAAAAAATGAGCCCCTGGCCGAAGCAGCAGGCCCAGGCAGAGCCTTGAGCTTGAAGCCCAGTAGGTCTGTGGCCCTCAGGGCCAGAGCAATGCTTTCAAGGCAGGGAAGCGGCCTGCAAGCTGAGTGGGAGTGGGGGAGGGGAGGGAGACAGCTGAAGCCGAGTCCAGAAGGGCGGCGATGGAAGAGCTGCAGCTGGGTCAGAGCCTGGAGGGAGGGCGGGGCCTTCACTGAGGACCTCCCCCCCCGGAGGCCAGCCCTAGGCCCAGGCGGTCGCGCATGCGCCCTTGGCCTGTGCGGTGTGTGGGGGGTTAAACCCAAGCCCGCAGGGCTCCCGGAGCGGCCAGAGAAAGAAGGGCCCATGGAGAGGTAGGCGAGGTGGGCAGGGGGCGCCACCTTACTCTCCTCAGCTCCCTGAGGGAGAGAGACAGAGACAGAGACAGAGAGAGAGATCCCTGACCTCTGAGTCTCTGCCTCCACCGCTGGCTGGTGCCAACTCACGCGCCATCCCACTTCCAGCCATCACCCCCACGCCTGCCCCGGGGCCAGCCCCACCACAGAGAGGCCGGTTGGTTCCTGCTCACCTCTGTGCCGTCCCTTCCCGACCTGACCCCAGTGCAGGGGATAAGCTTCAGACAAGTCTTTCCATGTCCCTCTGCATGACAATAGACTTCCTCCCCTCTCCCATTCCACAGGCCCACCCGGGACATCCACCTTTGTCATTAGCTCAGGAGAGGATGCAAGATGAGAATCTCTGCTATTGTGTGGGGAGACTCAGTTTCCCGGGTTTCCCCCATGGACACATGTTCTTCAGCTGGGTCTGATTTTCTCCAGACAAGCTGTCTTGGGAAGGATTTGGCCAGCCCTAAGAACCTGAAGGGAAAGGGCGGAGGGGGGTTCTCTCTCTGCCCCCGACAGCCCCGAGCTGGGTCGGTCCCTCAGACCCGGCCAGGGGCAGCCCATCCCCCGGCGCCCTTCCCCGGGGCATCCAAGGGCAGGCTCGGCGCCAGCCCCACCCCGCTCGCCACTGCCCGACCATCGTCCTCCCTCGGGGGGCCTGGGCAGGACAGGGACCCGGCTGTGGGAGGCCTCCAGATCTCAGGCCTGGCACACCGTTTACCAGGCTGCTTCCTCCTCTGACGGGGGCCCAGCACACGCCCCAGGAGACTTGGCAGCCGCCCCCAGGGCTCTAGCCTCTGGAACTCGTCCCCTTGGAAGGGGCCTGGCCCAGGTGCCAGGCTCGGCTGGTCGGCCAGCCTCCTTTGGAGAAAGCAGGCAAGCCGAGCCAGGCTTGCAGTGGCCCTGGCGTGACACCTGCCACCTCAGGCAGAGGGCCTCCCGCGTGCCCTCCATGGCGGGTTTCTCCCCGGAGCCGTGGCCTGGGCACTAGGAAGGCCGGGCCTCCCCGACTCCCGGGAGGAGGGGCTAGCCCACTTGCGCCCTGGCCCCCAAACCCTCTGGTGCCATCTGCCTGTCTCGGCACTTCTGACTCCACAGAGCCTTTCCTACATCTGGGCTGCCTGCCGTGGCAAAGTGCAGGCGTGGGGTGAGGCCATGGCTTTGTCTTTCCAGGAAAAAATGAGCCCCTGGCCGAAGCAGCAGGCCCAGGCAGAGCCTTGAGCTTGAAGCCCAGTAGGTCTGTGGCCCTCAGGGCCAGAGCCATGCTTTCAAGGCAGGGAAGCGGCCTGCAAGCTGAGTGGGAGTGGGGGAGGGGAGGGAGACAGCTGAAGCCGAGTCCAGAAGGGCGGCGATGGAAGAGCTGCAGCTGGCGCATGCGCCCTTGGCCTGTGCGGTGTGTGGGGGGTTGAACCCAAGCCCGCAGGGCTCCCGGAGCGGCCAGAGAAAGAAGGGCCCATGGAGAGGTAGGCGAGGTGGGCAGGGGGCGCCACCTTACTCTCCTCAGCTCCCTGAGGGAGAGAGACAGAGACAGAGACAGAGAGAGAGATCCCTGACCTCTGAGTCTCTGCCTCCACCGCTGGCTGGTGCCAACTCACGCGCCATCCCACTTCCAGCCATCACCCCCACGCCTGCCCCGGGGCCAGCCCCACCACAGAGAGGCCGGTTGGTTCCTGCTCACCTCTGTGCCGTCCCTTCCCGACCTGACCCCAGTGCAGGGGATAAGCTTCAGACAAGTCTTTCCATGTCCCTCTGCATGACAATAGACTTCCTCCCCTCTCCCATTCCACAGGCCCACCCGGGACATCCACCTTTGTCATTAGCTCAGGAGAGGATGCAAGATGAGAATCTCTGCTATTGTGTGGGGAGACTCAGTTTCCCGGGTTTCCCCCATGGACACATGTTCTTCAGCTGGGTCTGATTTTCTCCAGACAAGCTGTCTTGGGAAGGATTTGGCCAGCCCTAAGAACCTGAAGGGAAAGGGCGGAGGGCGGTTCTCTCTCTGCCCCCGACAGCCCCGAGCTGGGTCGGTCCCTCAGACCCGGCCAGGGGCAGCCCATCCCCCGGCGCCCTTCCCCGGGGCATCCAAGGGCAGGCTCGGCGCCAGCCCCACCCCGCTCGCCACTGCCCGACCATCGTCCTCCCTCGGGGGGCCTGGGCAGGACAGGGACCCGGCTGTGGGAGGCCTCCAGATCTCAGGCCTGGCACACCGTTTACCAGGCTGCTTCCTCCTCTGACGGGGGCCCAGCACACGCCCCAGGAGACTTGGCAGCCGCCCCCAGGGCTCTATCCTCTGGAACTCGTCCCCTTGGAAGGGGCCTGGCCCAGGTGCCAGGTTCGGCTGGTCGGCCAGCCTCCTTTGGAGAAAGCAGGCAAGCCGAGCCAGGCTTGCAGTGGCCCTGGCGTGACACCTGCCACCTCAGGCAGAGGGCCTCCCGCGTGCCCTCCATGGCGGGTTTCTCCCCGGAGCCGTGGCCTGGGCACTAGGAAGGCCGGGCCTCCCCGACTCCCGGGAGGAGGGGCTAGCCCACTTGCGCCCTGGCCCCCAAAGCCTGCGGTGCCATCTGCCTGTCTCGGCACTTCTGACTCCACAGAGCCTTTCCTACACCTGGGCTGCCTGCCGTGGCAAAGTGCAGGCGTGGGGTGAGGCCATGGCTTTGTCTTTCCAGGAAAAAATGAGCCCCTGGCCGAAGCAGCAGGCCCAGGCAGAGCCTTGAGCTTGAAGCCCAGTAGGTCTGTGGCCCTCAGGGCCAGAGCCATGCTTTCAAGGCAGGGAAGCGGCCTGCAAGCTGAGTGGGAGTGGGGGAGGGGAGGGAGACAGCTGAAGCCGAGTCCAGAAGGGCGGCGATGGAAGAGCTGCAGCTGGGTCAGAGCCTGGAGGGAGGGCGGGGCCTTCACTGAGGACCCCCCCCCCCAGGCCAGCCCTAGGCCCCGGCGGTCGTGCATGCGCCCTTGGCCTGTGCGGTGTGTGGGGGGTTGAACCCAAGCCCGCAGGGCTCCCGGAGCGGCCAGAGAAAGAAGGGCCCATGGAGAGGTAGGCGAGGTGGGCAGGGGGCGCCACCTTACTCTCCTCAGCTCCCTGAGGGAGAGAGACAGAGACAGAGACAGAGAGAGAGATCCCTGACCTCTGAGTCTCTGCCTCCACCGCTGGCTGGTGCCAACTCACGCGCCATCCCACTTCCAGCCATCACCCCCACGCCTGCCCCGGGGCCAGCCCCACCACAGAGAGGCCGGTTGGTTCCTGCTCACCTCTGTGCCGTCCCTTCCCGACCTGACCCCAGTGCAGGGGATAAGCTTCAGACAAGTCTTTCCATGTCCCTCTGCATGACAATAGACTTCCTCCCCTCTCCCATTCCACAGGCCCACCCGGGACATCCACCTTTGTCATTAGCTCAGGAGAGGATGCAAGATGAGAATCTCTGCTATTGTGTGGGGAGACTCAGTTTCCCGGGTTTCCCCCATGGACACATGTTCTTCAGCTGGGTCTGATTTTCTCCAGACAAGCTGTCTTGGGAAGGATTTGGCCAGCCCTAAGAACCTGAAGGGAAAGGGCGGAGGGGGGTTCTCTCTCTGCCCCCGACAGCCCCGAGCTGGGTCGGTCCCTCAGACCCGGCCAGGGGCAGCACATCCCCCGGCGCCCTTCCCCGGGTCATCCAAGGGCAGGCTTGGCGCCAGCCCCACCCCGCTCGCCACTGCCCGACCATCGTCCTCCCTCGGGGGGCCTGGGCAGGACAGGGACCCGGCTGTGGGAGGCCTCCAGATCTCAGGCCTGGCACACCGTTTACCAGGCTGCTTCCTCCTCTGACGGGGGCCCAGCACACGCCCCAGGAGACTTGGCAGCCGCCCCCAGGGCTCTATCCTCTGGAACTCGTCCCCTTGGAAGGGGCCTGGCCCAGGTGCCAGGTTCGGCTGGTCGGCCAGCCTCCTTTGGAGAAAGCAGGCAAGCCGAGCCAGGCTTGCAGTGGCCCTGGCGTGACACCTGCCACCTCAGGCAGAGGGCCTCCCGCGTGCCCTCCATGGCGGGTTTCTCCCCGGAGCCGTGGCCTGGGCACTAGGAAGGCCGGGCCTCCCCGACTCCCGGGAGGAGGGGCTAGCCCCGTTGCGCCCTGGCCCCCAAAGCCTGCGGTGCCATCTGCCTGTCTCGGCACTTCTGACTCCACAGAGCCTTTCCTACACCTGGGCTGCCTGCCGTGGCAAAGTGCAGGCGTGGGGTGAGGCCATGGCTTTGTCTTTCCAGGAAAAAATGAGCCCCTGGCCGAAGCAGCAGGCCCAGGCAGAGCCTTGAGCTTGAAGCCCAGTAGGTCTGTGGCCCTCAGGGCCAGAGCCATGCTTTCAAGGCAGGGAAGCGGCCTGCAAGCTGAGTGGGAGTGGGGGAGGGGAGGGAGACAGCTGAAGCCCAGTCCAGAAGGGCGGCGATGGAAGAGCTGCAGCTGGGTCAGAGCCTGGAGGGAGGGCGGGGCCTTCACTGAGGACCCCCCCCCGGAGGCCAGCCCTAGGCCCAGGCGGTCGCGCATGCGCCCTTGGCCTGTGCGGTGTGTGGGGGGTTAAACACAAGCCCGCAGGGCTCCCGGAGCGGCCAGAGAAAGAAGGGCCCATGGAGAGGTAGGCGAGGTGGGCAGGGGGCGCCACCTTACTCTCCTCAGCTCCCTGAGGGAGAGAGACAGAGACAGAGACAGAGAGAGAGATCCCTGTCCTCTGAGTCTCTGCCTCCACCGCTGGCTGGTGCCAACTCACGCGCCATCCCACTTCCAGCCATCACCCCCACGCCTGCCCCGGGGCCAGCCCCACCACAGAGAGGCCGGTTGGTTCCTGCTCACCTCTGTGCCGTCCCTTCCCGACCTGACCCCAGTGCAGGGGATAAGCTTCAGACAAGTCTTTCCATGTCCATCTGCATGACAATAGACTTCCTCCCCTCTCCCATTCCACAGGCCCACCCGGGACATCCACCTTTGTCATTAGCTCAGGAGAGGATGCAAGATGAGAATCTCTGCTATTGTGTGGGGAGACTCAGTTTCCCGGGTTTCCCCCATGGACACATGTTCTTCAGCTGGGTCTGATTTTCTCCAGACAAGCTGTCTTGGGAAGGATTTGGCCAGCCCTAAGAACCTGAAGGGAAAGGGCGGAGGGGGGTTCTCTCTCTGCCCCCGACAGCCCCGAGCTGGGTCGGTCCCTCAGACCCGGCCAGGGGCAGCCCATCCCCCGGCGCCCTTCCCCGGGGCATCCAAGGGCAGGCTCAGCGCCAGCCCCACCCCGCTCGCCACTGCCCGACCATCGTCCTCCCTCGGGGGGCCTGGGCAGGACAGGGACCCGGCTGTGGGAGGCCTCCAGATCTCAGGCCTGGCACACCGTTTACCAGGCTGCTTCCTCCTCTGACGGGGGCCCAGCACACGCCCCAGGAGACTTGGCAGCCGCCCCCAGGGCTCTAGCCTCTGGAACTCGTCCCCTTGGAAGGGGCCTGGCCCAGGTGCCAGGCTCGGCTGGTCGGCCAGCCTCCTTTGGAGAAAGCAGGCAAGCCGAGCCAGGCTTGCAGTGGCCCTGGCGTGACACCTGCCACCTCAGGCAGAGGGCCTCCCGCGTGCCCTCCATGGCGGGTTTCTCCCCGGAGCCGTGGCCTGGGCACTAGGAAGGCCGGGCCTCCCCGACTCCCGGGAGGAGGGGCTAGCCCACTTGCGCCCTGGCCCCCAAACCCTCTGGTGCCATCTGCCTGTCTCGGCACTTCTGACTCCACAGAGCCTTTCCTACATCTGGGCTGCCTGCCGTGGCAAAGTGCAGGCGTGGGGTGAGGCCATGGCTTTGTCTTTCCAGGAAAAAATGAGCCCCTGGCCGAAGCAGCAGGCCCAGGCAGAGCCTTGAGCTTGAAGCCCAGTAGGTCTGTGGCCCTCAGGGCCAGAGCCATGCTTTCAAGGCAGGGAAGCGGCCTGCAAGCTGAGTGGGAGTGGGGGAGGGGAGGGAGACAGCTGAAGCCGAGTCCAGAAGGGCGGCGATGGAAGAGCTGCAGCTGGGTCAGAGCCTGGAGGGAGGGCGGGGCCTTCACTGAGGACCCCCCCCCCCCAGGCCAGCCCTAGGCCCCGGCGGTCGCGCATGCGCCCTTGGCCTGTGCGGTGTGTGGGGGGTTGAACCCAAGCCCGCAGGGCTCCCGGAGCGGCCAGAGAAAGAAGGGCCCATGGAGAGGTAGGCGAGGTGGGCAGGGGGCGCCACCTTACTCTCCTCAGCTCCCTGAGGGAGAGAGAGAGAGACAGAGACAGAGAGAGAGATCCCTGACCTCTGAGTCTCTGCCTCCACCGCTGGCTGGTGCCAACTCACGCGCCATCCCACTTCCAGCCATCACCCCCACGCCTGCCCCGGGGCCAGCCCCACCACAGAGAGGCCGGTTGGTTCCTGCTCACCTCTGTGCCGTCCCTTCCCGACCTGACCCCAGTGCAGGGGATAAGCTTCAGACAAGTCTTTCCATGTCCCTCTGCATGACAATAGACTTCCTCCCCTCTCCCATTCCACAGGCCCACCCGGGACATCCACCTTTGTCATTAGCTCAGGAGAGGATGCAAGATGAGAATCTCTGCTATTGTGTGGGGAGACTCAGTTTCCCGGGTTTCCCCCATGGACACATGTTCTTCAGCTGGGTCTGATTTTCTCCAGACAAGCTGTCTTGGGAAGGATTTGGCCAGCCCTAAGAACCTGAAGGGAAAGGGCGGAGGGGGGTTCTCTCTCTGCCCCCGACAGCCCCGAGCTGGGTCGGTCCCTCAGACCCGGCCAGGGGCAGCCCATCCCCCGGCGCCCTTCCCCGGGTCATCCAAGGGCAGGCTTGGCGCCAGCCCCACCCCGCTCGCCACTGCCCGACCATCGTCCTCCCTCGGGGGGCCTGGGCAGGACAGGGACCCGGCTGTGGGAGGCCTCCAGATCTCAGGCCTGGCACACCGTTTACCAGGCTGCTTCCTCCTCTGACGGGGGCCCAGCACACGCCCCAGGAGACTTGGCAGCCGCCCCCAGGGCTCTATCCTCTGGAACTCGTCCCCTTGGAAGGGGCCTGGCCCAGGTGCCAGGTTCGGCTGGTCGGTCAGCCTCCTTTGGAGAAAGCAGGCAAGCCGAGCCAGGCTTGCAGTGGCCCTGGCGTGACACCTGCCACCTCAGGCAGAGGGCCTCCCGCGTGCCCTCCATGGCGGGTTTCTCCCCGGAGCCGTGGCCTGGGCACTAGGAAGGCCGGGCCTCCCCGACTCCCGGGAGGAGGGGCTAGCCCACTTGCGCCCTGGCCCCCAAACCCTCTGGTGCCATCTGCCTGTCTCGGCACTTCTGACTCCACAGAGCCTTTCCTACATCTGGGCTGCCTGCCGTGGCAAAGTGCAGGCGTGGGGTGAGGCCATGGCTTTGTCTTTCCAGGAAAAAATGAGCCCCTGGCCGAAGCAGCAGGCCCAGGCAGAGCCTTGAGCTTGAAGCCCAGTAGGTCTGTGGCCCTCAGGGCCAGAGCCATGCTTTCAAGGCAGGGAAGCGGCCTGCAAGCTGAGTGGGAGTGGGGGAGGGGAGGGAGACAGCTGAAGCCAAGTCCAGAAGGGCGGCGATGGAAGAGCTGCAGCTGGTTCAGAGCCTGGAGGGAGGGCGGGGCCTTCACTGAGGACCCCCCCCCCCGGAGGCCAGCCCTAGGCCCCGGCGGTCACGCATGCGCCCTTGGCCTGTGCGGTGTGTGGGGGGTTGAACCCAAGCCCGCAGGGCTCCCGGAGCGGCCAGAGAAAGAAGGGCCCATGGAGAGGTAGGCGAGGTGGGCAGGGGGCGCCACCTTACTCTGCTCAGCTCCCTGAGGGAGAGAGAGTGAGACAGAGACAGAGAGAGAGATCCCTGACCTCTGAGTCTCTGCCTCCACCGCTGGCTGGTGCCAACTCACGCGCCATCCCACTTCCAGCCATCACCCCCACGCCTGCCCCGGGGCCAGCCCCACCACAGAGAGGCCAGTTGGTTCCTGCTCACCTCTGTGCCGTCCCTTCCCGACCTGACCCCAGTGCAGGGGATAAGCTTCAGACAAGTCTTTCCATGTCCCTCTGCATGACAATAGACTTCCTCCCCTCTCCCATTCCACAGGCCCACCCGGGACATCCACCTTTGTCATTAGCTCAGGAGAGGATGCAAGATGAGAATCTCTGCTATTGTGTGGGGAGACTCAGTTTCCCGGGTTTCCCCCATGGACACATGTTCTTCAGCTGGGTCTGATTTTCTCCAGACAAGCTGTCTTGGGAAGGATTTGGCCAGCCCTAAGAACCTGAAGGGAAAGGGCGGAGGGGGGTTCTCTCTCTGCCCCCGACAGCCCCGAGCTGGGTCGGTCCCTCAGACCCGGCCAGGGCCAGCCCATCCCCCGGCGCCCTTCCCCGGGGCATCCAAGGGCAGGCTCGGCGCCAGCCCCACCCCGCTCGCCACTGCCCGACCATCGTCCTCCCTCGGGGGGCCTGGGCAGGACAGGGACCCGGCTGTGGGAGGCCTCCAGATCTCAGGCCTGGCACACCGTTTACCAGGCTGCTTCCTCCTCTGACGGGGGCCCAGCACACGCCCCAGGAGACTTGGCAGCCGCCCCCAGGGCTCTAGCCTCTGGAACTCGTCCCCTTGGAAGGGGCCTGGCCCAGGTGCCAGGTTCGGCTGGTCGGCCAGCCTCCTTTGGAGAAAGCAGGCAAGCCGAGCCAGGCTTGCAGTGGCCCTGGCGTGACACCTGCCACCTCAGGCAGAGGGCCTCCCGCGTGCCCTCCATGGCGGGTTTCTCCCCGGAGCCGTGGCCTGGGCACTAGGAAGGCCGGGCCTCCCCGACTCCCGGGAGGAGGGGCTAGCCCACTTGCGCCCTGGCCCCCAAACCCTCTGGTGCCATCTGCCTGTCTCGGCACTTCTGACTCCACAGAGCCTTTCCTACATCTGGGCTGCCTGCCGTGGCAAAGTGCAGGCGTGGGGTGAGGCCATGGCTTTGTCTTTCCAGGAAAAAATGAGCCCCTGGCCGAAGCAGCAGGCCCAGGCAGAGCCTTGAGCTTGAAGCCCAGTAGGTCTGTGGCCCTCAGGGCCAGAGCCATGCTTTCAAGGCAGGGAAGCGGCCTGCAAGCTGAGTGGGAGTGGGGGAGGGGAGGGAGACAGCTGAAGCCGAGTCCAGAAGGGCGGCGATGGAAGAGCTGCAGCTGGGTCAGAGCCTGGAGGGAGGGCGGGGCCTTCACTGAGGACCCCCCCCCCCCCCAGGCCAGCCCTAGGCCCCGGCGGTCGCGCATGCGCCCTTGGCCTGTGCGGTGTGTGGGGGGTTGAACCCAAGCCCGCAGGGCTCCCGGAGCGGCCAGAGAAAGAAGGGCCCATGGAGAGGTAGGCGAGGTGGGCAGGGGCGCCACCTTACTCTCCTCAGCTCCCTGAGGGAGAGAGACAGAGACAGAGAGAGAGATCCCTGACCTCTGAGTCTCTGCCTCCACCGCTGGCTGGTGCCAACTCACGCGCCATCCCACTTCCAGCCATCACCCCCACGCCTGCCCCGGGGCCAGCCCCACCACAGAGAGGCCGGTTGGTTCCTGCTCACCTCTGTGCCGTCCCTTCCCGACCTGACCCCAGTGCAGGGGATAAGCTTCAGACAAGTCTTTCCATGTCCCTCTGCATGACAATAGACTTCCTCCCCTCTCCCATTCCACAGGCCCACCCGGGACATCCACCTTTGTCATTAGCTCAGGAGAGGATGCAAGATGAGAATCTCTGCTATTGTGTGGGGAGACTCAGTTTCCCGGGTTTCCCCCATGGACACATGTTCTTCAGCTGGGTCTGATTTTCTCCAGACAAGCTGTCTTGGGAAGGATTTGGCCAGCCCTAAGAACCTGAAGGGAAAGGGCGGAGGGGGGTTCTCTCTCTGCCCCCGACAGCCCCGAGCTGGGTTGGTCCCTCAGACCCGGCCAGGGGCAGCCCATCCCCCGGCGCCCTTCCCCGGGGCATCCAAGGGCAGGCTCGGCGCCAGCCCCACCCCGCTCGCCACTGCCCGACCATCGTCCTCCCTCGGGGGGCCTGGGCAGGACAGGGACCCGGCTGTGGGAGGCCTCCAGATCTCAGGCCTGGCACACCGTTTACCAGGCTGCTTCCTCCTCTGACGGGGGCCCAGCACACGCCCCAGGAGACTTGGCAGCCGCCCCCAGGGCTCTAGCCTCTGGAACTCGTCCCCTTGGAAGGGGCCTGGCCCAGGTGCCAGGTTCGGCTGGTCGGCCAGCCTCCTTTGGAGAAAGCAGGCAAGCCGAGCCAGGCTTGCAGTGGCCCTGGCGTGACACCTGCCACCTCAGGCAGAGGGCCTCCCGCGTGCCCTCCATGGCGGGTTTCTCCCCGGAGCCGTGGCCTGGGCACTAGGAAGGCCGGGCCTCCCCGACTCCCGGGAGGAGGGGCTAGCCCACTTGCGCCCTGGCCCCCAAAGCCTGCGGTGCCATCTGCCTGTCTCGGCACTTCTGACTCCACAGAGCCTTTCCTACACCTGGGCTGCCTGCCGTGGCAAAGTGCAGGCGTGGGGTGAGGCCATGGCTTTGTCTTTCCAGGAAAAAATGAGCCCCTGGCCGAAGCAGCAGGCCCAGGCAGAGCCTTGAGCTTGAAGCCCAGTAGGTCTGTGGCCCTCAGGGCCAGAGCCATGCTTTCAAGGCAGGGAAGCGGCCTGCAAGCTGAGTGGGAGTGGGGGAGGGGAGGGAGACAGCTGAAGCCGAGTCCAGAAGGGCGGCGATGGAAGAGCTGCAGCTGGGTCAGAGCCTGGAGGGAGGGCGGGGCCTTCACTGAGGACCCCCCGCCCCCCCGAGGCCAGCCCTAGGCCCCGGCGGTCGCGCATGCGCCCTTGGCCTGTGCGGTGTGTGGGGGGTTGAACCCAAGCCCGCAGGGCTCCCGGAGCGGCCAGAGAAAGAAGGGCCCATGGAGAGGTAGGCGAGGTGGGCAGGGGGCGCCCCCTTACTCTCCTCAGCTCCCTGAGGGAGAGAGACAGAGACAGAGACAGAGAGAGAGATCCCTGACCTCTGAGTCTCTGCCTCCACCGCTGGCTGGTGCCAACTCACGCGCCATCCCACTTCCAGCCATCACCCCCACGCCTGCCCCGGGGCCAGCCCCACCACAGAGAGGCTGGTTGGTTCCTGCTCACCTCTGTGCCGTCCCTTCCCGACCTGACCCCAGTGCAGGGGATAAGCTTCAGACAAGTCTTTCCATGTCCCTCTGCATGACAATAGACTTCCTCCCCTCTCCCATTCCACAGGCCCACCCGGGACATCCACCTTTGTCATTAGCTCAGGAGAGGATGCAAGATGAGAATCTCTGCTATTGTGTGGGGAGACTCAGTTTCCCGGGTTTCCCCCATGGACACATGTTCTTCAGCTGGGTCTGATTTTCTCCAGACAAGCTGTCTTGGGAAGGATTTGGCCAGCCCTAAGAACCTGAAGGGAAAGGGCGGAGGGGGGTTCTCTCTCTGCCCCCGACAGCCCCGAGCTGGGTCGGTCCCTCAGACCCGGCCAGGGGCAGCCCATCCCCCGGCGCCCTTCCCCGGGGCATCCAAGGGCAGGCTCGGCGCCAGCCCCACCCCGCTCGCCACTGCCCGACCATCGTCCTCCCTCGGGGGGCCTGGGCAGGACAGGGACCCGGCTGTGGGAGGCCTCCAGATCTCAGGCCTGGCACACCGTTTACCAGGCTGCTTCCTCCTCTGACGGGGGCCCAGCACACGCCCCAGGAGACTTGGCAGCCGCCCCCAGGGCTCTAGCCTCTGGAACTCGTCCCCTTGGAAGGGGCCTGGCCCAGGTGCCTGGTTCGGCTGGTCGGCCAGCCTCCTTTGGAGAAAGCAGGCAAGCCGAGCCAGGCTTGCAGTGGCCCTGGCGTGACACCTGCCACCTCAGGCAGAGGGCCTCCCGCGTGCCCTCCATGGCGGGTTTCTCCCCGGAGCCGTGGCCTGGGCACTAGGAAGGCCGGGCCTCCCCGACTCCCGGGAGGAGGGGCTAGCCCCGTTGCGCCCTGGCCCCCAAAGCCTGCGGTGCCATCTGCCTGTCTCGGCACTTCTGACTCCACAGAGCCTTTCCTACACCTGGGCTGCCTGCCGTGGCAAAGTGCAGGCGTGGGGTGAGGCCATGGCTTTGTCTTTCCAGGAAAAAATGAGCCCCTGGCCGAAGCAGCAGGCCCAGGCAGAGCCTTGAGCTTGAAGCCCAGTAGGTCTGTGGCCCTCAGGGCCAGAGCAATGCTTTCAAGGCAGGGAAGCGGCCTGCAAGCTGAGTGGGAGTGGGGGAGGGGAGGGAGACAGCTGAAGCCGAGTCCAGAAGGGCGGCGATGGAAGAGCTGCAGCTGGGTCAGAGCCTGGAGGGAGGGCGGGGCCTTCACTGAGGACCCCCCCCCAGGCCAGCCCTAGGCCCCGGCGGTCGCGCATGCGCCCTTGGCCTGTGCGGTGTGTGGGGGGTTGAACCCAAGCCCGCAGGGCTCCCGGAGCGGCCAGAGAAAGAAGGGCCCATGGAGAGGTAGGCGAGGTGGGCAGGGGCGCCACCTTACTCTCCTCAGCTCCCTGAGGGAGAGAGACAGAGACAGAGAGAGAGATCCCTGACCTCTGAGTCTCTGCCTCCACCGCTGGCTGGTGCCAACTCACGCGCCATCCCACTTCCAGCCATCACCCCCACGCCTGCCCCGGGGCCAGCCCCACCACAGAGAGGCCGGTTGGTTCCTGCTCACCTCTGTGCCGTCCCTTCCCGACCTGACCCCAGTGCAGGGGATAAGCTTCAGACAAGTCTTTCCATGTCCCTCTGCATGACAATAGACTTCCTCCCCTCTCCCATTCCACAGGCCCACCCGGGACATCCACCTTTGTCATTAGCTCAGGAGAGGATGCAAGATGAGAATCTCTGCTATTGTGTGGGGAGACTCAGTTTCCCGGGTTTCCCCCATGGACACATGTTCTTCAGCTGGGTCTGATTTTCTCCAGACAAGCTGTCTTGGGAAGGATTTGGCCAGCCCTAAGAACCTGAAGGGAAAGGGCGGAGGGGGCTTCTCTCTCTGCCCCCGACAGCCCCGAGCTGGGTCGGTCCCTCAGACCCGGCCAGGGGCAGCCCATCCCCCGGCGCCCTTCCCCGGGGCATCCAAGGGCAGGCTCGGCGCCAGCCCCACCCCGCTCGCCACTGCCCGACCATCGTCCTCCCTCGGGGGGCCTGGGCAGGACAGGGACCCGGCTGTGGGAGGCCTCCAGATCTCAGGCCTGGCACACCGTTTACCAGGCTGCTTCCTCCTCTGACGGGGGCCCAGCACACGCCCCAGGAGACTTGGCAGCCGCCCCCAGGGCTCTAGCCTCTGGAACTCGTCCCCTTGGAAGGGCCCTGGCCCAGGTGCCAGGTTCGGCTGGTCGGCCAGCCTCCTTTGGAGAAAGCAGGCAAGCCGAGCCAGGCTTGCAGTGGCCCTGGCCTGACACCTGCCACCTCAGGCAGAGGGCCTCCCGCGTGCCCTCCATGGCGGGTTTCTCCCCGGAGCCGTGGCCTGGGCACTAGGAAGGCCGGGCCTCCCCGACTCCCGGGAGGAGGGGCTAGCCCACTTGCGCCCTGGCCCCCAAAGCCTGCGGTGCCATCTGCCTGTCTCGGCACTTCTGACTCCACAGAGCCTTTCCTACACCTGGGCTGCCTGCCGTGGCAAAGTGCAGGCGTGGGGTGAGGCCATGGCTTTGTCTTTCCAGGAAAAAATGAGCCCCTGGCCGAAGCAGCAGGCCCAGGCAGAGCCTTGAGCTTGAAGCCCAGTAGGTCTGTGGCCCTCAGGGCCAGAGCAATGCTTTCAAGGCAGGGAAGCGGCCTGCAAGCTGAGTGGGAGTGGGGGAGGGGAGGGAGACAGCTGAAGCCGAGTCCAGAAGGGCGGCGATGGAAGAGCTGCAGCTGGGTCAGAGCCTGGAGGGAGGGCGGGGCCTTCACTGAGGACCCCCCCCCCCCCCCCGAGGCCAGCCCTAGGCCCCGGCTTTCGCGCATGCGCCCTTGGCCTGTGCGGTGTGTGGGGGGTTGAACCCAAGCCCGCAGGGCTCCCGGAGCGGCCAGAGAAAGAAGGGCCCATGGAGAGGTAGGCGAGGTGGGCAGGGGGCGCCACCTTACTCTCCTCAGCTCCCTGAGGGAGAGAGACAGAGACAGAGACAGAGAGAGAGATCCCTGACCTCTGAGTCTCTGCCTCCACCGCTGGCTGGTGCCAACTCACGCGCCATCCCACTTCCAGCCATCACCCCCACGCCTGCCCCGGGGCCAGCCCCACCACAGAGAGGCCGGTTGGTTCCTGCTCACCTCTGTGCCGTCCCTTCCCGACCTGACCCCAGTGCAGGGGATAAGCTTCAGACAAGTCTTTCCATGTCCCTCTGCATGACAATAGACTTCCTCCCCTCTCCCATTCCACAGGCCCACCCGGGACATCCACCTTTGTCATTAGCTCAGGAGAGGATGCAAGATGAGAATCTCTGCTATTGTGTGGGGAGA